>NW_021822690.1:192906-265731 GCF_901001165.1 Salmo trutta
CCCCCCCGCAGGTAACACACCCCCCCGCAGGTAACACACCCCCCCAGGTAACACCCCCCAGGTAAAACCCCCCCAGGTAACACACACCCCCAGGTAACACCCCCCCCAGTTAACACCCCCCCCAGGTAACACACCCCCCCAGGTAACACCCTCCTCCTCCTCCCCCTCCTCCTCCCCCCTCCTCCTCCTCCTCCCCCCTCCTCCTCCTCCCTCCTCCTCCCCCTTCTCCCCCCTCCTCCTCCCTCCTCCCCCCTCCTCCTCCTCCCTCCTCCTCCCCCTTCTCCCCCCTGCTCCCCCTCCTGCTGCTCTCGTCTCTCTTCCTGACATTAATATCGTTGTTGTTCAGAATCTGTTTAAATAAAGTTTAGAGGAATAGAATCTCCATGCTAACGGTTGCTAACCCACCAGGTGAGCCAATCGTAGAAGAGGGGGCCGTGTCTTCAGCGTCAGTCACTTGTCAGCCAACCAACCACCAGCAAGAGAGTCCCGCCTCCACTCTGCCAACCAGCCAATCAGACGATCACTTCCTGACCACGCCCGACGGCGAGGACGGCGACAAGGACATCTCCGCGGCAACGGGAGAGGAAGGGGAGGGGCTTAAACATAGAAACCCCGCCCCCAAGAAAGACTTATTGGAAATTGACCGCTTCACCATCTGTGGAAACCGCATCGACTGACACACACACACACACACACCACACACACACACACACACACACACACACACACAGACACACCATCACACACACACACACCACACACACACACCATCACACACACACACACACACACACCACACCATCACACACACACACACACCACACACACACACAGAGTCGACTGGCTGATACCATGGCAACTAGAGACAGGGCCGGGGGTTAAGAGGTTGTGGAGCGCGCTCAGATGGACTCGCAGACTGAACTCTGGAAGATTTTATTTATTATTAACAAACACGGCTGTTATGTCAGCTGTCGTAGTGAGGTCGTAACACTACATGAAGCTCCTGAAGGATCCTTACAGCCGGACGATGAAGAGGGTCGGAAGACGCTCTGATGATGAAGATGAGGATGATGAGTTTAACACAAACGGACTGGATGGTTTTTCCTCTAAAGATGTTTTGTCAATTTGTAAAAAAAATAAATAATTTAAGACAAAAAAATGTAATTTTAACAGGAATATCTGGACTTGAATCATTCAACCCCTGTAACTCTCTCCCCATCCTGTGTAGTAACCAATCCCCCTCACGCTACGTGACAAAGACACTACACTTCCTACAGGAAGTATTCACACACCTTGAATTTATTCCATATTTTGTTGTTGGAGCCTGAATTTAAAATGGATATATTTTGGGTCCCTGTCAGACACACAACACCCCCATAATGTCAAAGTGGAATTATGTTTGTCTACTTTTTTAATAAACAAGTTCATTAAAAAAAGGAAAATCTGAAATGTCTTGAGTCAATAAGTGTTCAACTCCTTTTGTTGTTGTGGAAAGTTCAAGAGTAAAAAAATGTGTTTTAGGCACATCAGTGTCATGGACTCACACTGTGTTATAGTAGTGTTTAACATGAGTTTTTAATGTTTACGTTATATCTGTACCTCACACACATACAATTATCTGTCAGGTCCCTCAGTCGAAGAGCGAAGAGCGAATTTATAACACAGATTAATGACCTTATTGACTTTGAGAAGATCTGCAAAGAGGAGTGGGACAAAATCCCTCCTGAGATGTGTGCAAAGCTGGTGGCCAACTACAAGAAACGTCTGACCTCTGTGATTGCCAAAACGGGTTTTGCCACCAAGTACTAAATCATGTTTTGCAGAGGGGTCAAATACTTATTTCCCTCATTAAAATGCTAATCATTTTATAAAATTTTTGACATGCGTTTTACTGGATTTTTTTGTTGTTATTCTGTCTCTCACTGTTCAAATAAACCTGCCTTTAAAATTGTAGACTGATAATTTCTTTGTCAGTGGGCAAACGTACAAAATCAGCAGGGGATCAAATACTTTTTTCCCCTCACTGTATACAACAGCTTCATCTCTGGACCACCAGAAGTCATGAAGCATCTACAGGACAAATACATCAGGGCTTTTCTGACTATCTTCAGTCTGTCTCACTTTCATTTACAACCAGGTAGAATATTGGAACGATGGAAGGAAGAGTTTTGGCACAAAATGGCGTCATTCCGTGTCTCAGTGGAGGTTTCTCCAGTTCCTCTGGGTTAGGAGGAGAGAAACTAGTGTTACTCTGGCTCAATGTTCTGGATTAGAGAGAGAACCTGTCTGAAACTAATTGCAAAAATCACTGAAGCTGGAGACTCATATCTCCCTCAATAACTTTAAGCATCAGCTATCAGAGCAGCTTACAGATCATTGCACCTGTACACAGCCCATCTGTAAACAGCCCATCCAACTACCTCATCCCCATATTGTTATTTTGCTTCTTTGCACCCCAGTATCTCCACTTGCACATTCATCTTCTGCACATCTACCTTTCCAGTGTTTATTTACTAAATTTTAATTGTTTCGCCACTACGGCCTATTTATTGCCTTACCTCCCTCATCTTACCTCATTTGCACACACTGTATATAGACTTTTCTATTGTATTATTGACTGTATGTTTGTTTATTCCATGCGTAACACTGTGTTGTTGTTTGTGTCGCACTGCTTTGCTTAATCTTGTCCAGGTCGCAGTTCTAAATGAGAACTTGTTCTCAACTGGCCGACCTGGTTAAATAAAGATGAAATAAAAATAAATTAAAAAAGTCAGGGAGCCGTTCGGTAGTCGCTACTATGTTAGGCGAGCAGGAGGCACGGCGTTCAGAAAAGCTAGCGGGCCGGGGCTAGCAGATGGGTCTTCTGCGACATTGCAATGGAAAAGCCTGTTGAAACCATATCGGACGATTATGTCGGCAGGCCAGTCGTGATGGAATCGGCGGGGCTTCGTGTCGGCAATAAAGGGTCCAGGCCAATTGTCAAAAGAGGTATTGTAGCCCACGAATTGGTGGGTATATGGGCCTAGCTCGAGGCTAGCTCAAGGATAACTGGTGCTTGCTTCGGGACAGAGGCGTTAGCCAGCAGTAGCTACTCGGTTGCAGCTAGCTAGCTGTGATGATCCGGAGTAGTGATCCAGAGCGGCAGGAATCCGGTGACGTGGTAGAGAGAAGCAGTCCGATATGCTCTGGGTTGATATCTTCGCTGTGCAGACTGGCAGCAGTTGACCGAGCTAAAGCTGGCTGGAGTCCGAGCTAAAGCTGGCTGGTGACCGAGCTAAATCTGGCTGGTGTCCGAGCTAAAGCTGGCTGGTGTCCGAGCTAAAGCTGGCTGGAGTCCGAGCTAAAGCTGGCTGGTGTCCGAGCTAAAGCTGGCTAGTGTCCGAGCTAAAGCTGGCTGGTGACCGAGCTAAAGCTGGCTGGAGTCCGAGCTAAAGCTGGCTGGTGTCCGAGCTAAAGCTGGCTGGTGTCCGAGCTAAAGCTGGCTGGAGTCCGAGCTAAAGGTGAATACCGCTAGCCGTGGCTAACAGTGACCTACTAGCTAGTAGCTAGTTAGCTGGCTAGCTCCTGATGGATGTTCCAGTTATAAGGAATAACAAATAGCAGATTCGTACCACATTGGGTGAGGCGGGTTACAGGAAAGTATATTTAGATCGTAGGTGGAAAGTCATATTAAAAATATATACGAAAAAAACCCGACAAAAACGACTACTTACACGGGACAAGACAAACACACGTCCGACTGCTACGCCATCTTGGATTATCGTGTGTTATAGTGTGTATGTTATAGTGTGTATGTTATAGTGTGTGTGTTATAGTGTGTGTGTTATAGTGTGTATGTTATAGTGTGTGTGTTATAGTGTGTGTTATAGTGTGTGTGTTATAGTGTGTGTGTTATAGTGTGTATGTTATAGTGTGTGTGTGTTATAGTGTGTATGTTATAGTGTGTATGTTATAGTGTGTGTGTTATAGTGTGTGTGTTATAGTGTGTATGTTATAGTGTGTGTGTTATAGTGTGTGTGTTATAGTGTGTGTTATAGTGTGTTATAGTGTGTGTTATAGTGTGTGTGTTATAGTGTGTGTGCTATAGTGTGTGTGTTATAGTGTGTGTGTGTGTTATAGTGTGTATGTTATAGTGTGTATGTTATAGTGTGTGTGTTATAGTGTGTGTGTTATAGTGTGTGTGTTATAGTGTGTGTTATAGTGTGTATGTTATAGTGTGTGTGTTATAGTGTGTGTGTTATAGTGTGTGTGTTATAGTGTGTGTGTTATAGTGTGTGTGTTACAGTGTGTGTGTTATAGTGTGTGTGTTATAGTGTGTATGTTATAGTGTGTGTTATAGTGTGTATGTTATAGTGTGTGTTATAGTGTGTGTGTTATCGTGTGTGTTATAGTGTGTGTGTTATAGTGTGTGTGTTATAGTGTGTGTTATAGTGTGTGTGTTATAGTGTGTGTGTTATAGTGTGTGTTATAGTGTGTGTGTTATAGTGTGTATGTTATTGTGTGTGTGTTATAGTGTGTGTGTTATAGTGTGTGTTATAGTGTGTGTGTTATAGTGTGTTAGTTATAGTGTGTGTGTTATAGTGTGTGTGTTATAGTGTGTATGTTATAGTGTGTGTTATAGTGTGTATGTTATAGTGTGTATGTTATAGTGTGTGTTATAGTGTGTATGTTATAGTGTGTGTGTTATAGTGTGTGTGTGTTATAGTGGGCCCCACCCCTCAGTTAAGCCCCGCCCTGTCTACAT
The DNA here is from genome assembly GCF_901001165.1 of Salmo trutta. Classification (NCBI taxonomy): domain Eukaryota; kingdom Metazoa; phylum Chordata; class Actinopteri; order Salmoniformes; family Salmonidae; genus Salmo; species Salmo trutta. The sequence continues at coordinate 197,651 of NW_021822690.1, forward strand.
TTCTCCACCCCTCAGTTAAGTCCCGCCCTGTCTACATTTCTCCACCCCTCAGTTAAGCCCCGCCCTGTCTATTGTATTTCCAAGATGGCGGTAGCAGTCAGACGTCTTTGTCCTGTCGTGTCCCTTGTATATATCTTTTTATATATTCTTATTTTATCGCCTTTCCTTCCAGTTCTCTGCTGCCAATGACTGGAACGAATTGCAAAATCTCTGAAGCTGGAGACTTATATTTCCCTCACTAACTTTAAGCACCAGCTGTCAGAGCAGCTCACAGATCACTGCACCTGTACATAGCCCATCTGTAAACAGCCCATCCAACTACCTCATCCCCATACTGTATTTATTTATTTATCTTGCTCCTTTGCACCCCAGTATCTCTACTTGCACTTTCATCTTCTGCACATCTACCATTCCAGTGTTTAATTGCTATATTGTTATTACTTCGCCACCATGACCTATTTATTGCCTTAACTTACCTCATTTGCACTCACTGTATATAGACTTTTTGTTTTCTTTTGTTCTACTGTATTATTGACTGTATGTTTGTTTTACTCCATGTGTAACTCTGTGTTGTTGTTTGTGTCGAACTGCTTTGCTTTATCTTGGCCAGGTCGCAATTGTAAATGAGAACTTGTTCTCAACTGGCCTACCTGGTTAAATAAAGGTGAAATAAATGAAATACAAATATTTAACCATTTCTCCATTCCCCAAGTTAAGCAAAGGAAGGGCAGAGGCTGCGACTATAATTTATGTATTAAATTACTTTTCCTGTCGATGATTTTATTTGATAAATTTCCATTTTGTGTCCCTTTTCATCCAGAATAATCCAATATTATAAATATAAAATAATCCATATTTTCATTGATGAAATATTCAACAGACTGAACAGTCAAGTACCAATGAGATGAGTTAGCCTTAGTGTTGTTGTCATTCAGCCCCATCTAGCGTTGGTATGGAATAACTGTAGTACCTCAGCCTTAGTGCTGTTGTCATTCAGCCCCATCTAGCGTTGGTATGGAATAACTGTAGTACCTCAGCCTTAGTGCTGTTGTCATTCAGCCCCATCTAGTGTTGGTATGGAATAACTGTAGTACCTCAGCCTTAGTGTTGTTGTCATTCAGCCCCATCTAGTGTTGGTATGGAATAACTGTAGTACCTCAGCCTTAGTGTTGTTGTCATTCAGCCCCATCTAGTGTTGGTATGGAGTAACTGTAGTACCTCAGCCTTAGTGCTGTTGTCATTCAGCCCCATCTAGTGTTGGTATGGGTGCGTTCTCAGCCCCCTCCTGAGGAGGTGAGGGCCTACAGGGAGGAGGTGAGGGCCTATAGGGAGGAGGTGAGGGCCTACAGGGAGGAGGTGAGGGCCTACAGGGAGGAGGTGAGGGCCTACAGGGAGGAGGTGAGGGCCTACAGGGAGGAGGTGAGGGCCTATAGGGAGGAGGTGAGGGCCTACAGGGAGGAGGTGAGGGCCTACAGGGAGGAGGTGAGGGCCTACAGGGAGGAGGTGAGGGCCTACAGGGAGGAGGTGAGGGCCTACAGGGAGGAGGTGAGGGCCTACAGGGAGGAGGTGAGGGCCTACAGGGAGGAGGTGAGGGCCTACAGGGAGGAGGTGAGGGCCTACAGGGAGGAGGTGAGGGCCTACAGGGAGGAGGTGAGGGCCTACAGGGAGGAGGTAAGGGCCTACAGGGAGGAGGTGAGGGTCTACAGGGAGGAGGTGAGGGCCTACAGGGAGGAGGTGAGGGCCTACAGGGAGGAGGTGAGGGCCTACAGGGAGGAGGTGAGGGCCTACAGGGAGGAGGTGAGGGCCTACAGGGAGGAGGTGAGGGCCTACAGGGAGGAGGTGAGGGCCTACAGGGAGGAGGTGACGGCCTACAGGGAGGAGGTGAGGGCCTACAGGGAGGAGGTGACGGCCCTGGCAGACTGGTGCCTGGAAAATAACCTCTCCCTCAAGTTCAACAAAAGAAAATAACTGATCGTGGACTTCAGGAAACAGCAGAGAGAACACGGCCCTATCCACGTCGACGGGACCGCAGTGGAGATGGTGAAAAGCTTCAAGATCCTTGGCGTATCACCGACAATCTGAAATGGTCCACCCACACAGACAGTGTGCTGAAGAAGGCGCATTTCCCTAATCATTATGGTTGAAGAAATCCGACTTGGCCCTTAAGACCCTGACAAACTTTTACAGATGCACAATCGAGAGCATCCTGTCGGGCTGTATCACCGCCTGGTTACGGCAACTGCACCGCCCATAACCGCAGGGCTCTCCAGAGGGTGGTGCGGTCTGCACAACGCATCACCGGGGGCAAACTACCTGCCCTCCAGGACACCTACACCACCCGATGTCACAGGAAGGCCAAAAAGATCATCAAGGACATCAACCACCCGAGCCACTGCCTGTTCACCCCGCTATCATCCAGAAGGCGAGGTCAGTACAGGTGCATCAAAGCTGGAACCGAGAGACTGAAAAACAGCTTCTATCTCCAGACCATCAGACTGATAAACAGCTTCTATCTCCAGACCATCAGACTGGTAAACAGCTTCTATCTCCAGACCATCAGACTGTTAAACAGCTTCTATCTCCAGACCATCAGACTGATAAACAGCTTCTATCTCCAGACTGATAAACAGCTTCTATCTCCAGACTGTTAAACAGCTTCTATCTCCAGACCATCAGACTGATAAACAGCTTCTATCTCCAGACTGATAAACAGCTTCTATCTCCAGACCATCAGACTGATAAACAGCTTCTATCTCCAGACCATCAGACTGTTAAACAGCTTCTATCTCCAGACTGATAAACAGCTTCTATCTCCAGACTGATAAACAGCTTCTATCTCCAGACCATCAGACTGGTAAACAGCTTCTATCTCCAGACCATCAGACTGATAAACAGCTTCTATCTCCAGACTGATAAACAGCTTCTATCTCCAGACCATCAGACTGATAAACAGCTTCTATCTCCAGACCATCAGACTGTTAAACAGCTTCTATCTCCAGACTGATAAACAGCTTCTATCTCCAGACTGATAAACAGCTTCTATCTCCAGACCATCAGACTGGTAAACAGCTTCTATCTCCAGACCATCAGACTGATAAACAGCTTCTATCTCCAGGCCATCAGACTGTTAAACAGCTTCTATCTCCAGACCATCAGACTGATAAACAGCTTCTATCTCCAGACCATCAGACTGGTAAACAGCTTCTATCTCCAGACCATCAGACTGATAAACAGCTTCTATCTCCAGGCCATCAGACTGATAAACAGCTTCTATCTCCAGACTGATAAACAGCTTCTATCTCCAGACCATCAGACTGATAAACAGCTTCTATCTCCAGACCATCAGACTGGTAAACAGCTTCTATCTCCAGACCATCAGACTGTTAAACAGCTTCTATCTCCAGACCATCAGACTGATAAACAGCTTCTATCTCCAGGCCATCAGACTGATAAACAGCTTCTATCTCCAGGCTGATAAACAGCTTCTATCTCCAGGCCATCAGACTGATAAACAGCTTCTATCTCCAGGCCATCAGACTATTAAACAGCTTCTATCTCCAGACCATCAGACTGATAAACAGCTTCTATCTCCAGACCATCAGACTGATAAACAGCTTCTATCTCCAGGCCATCAGACTGATAAACAGCTTCTATCTCCAGACCATCAGACTGATAAACAGCTTCTATCTCAAGGCCATCAGACTGATAAACAGCTTCTATCTCCAGACCATCAGACTGATAAACAGCTTCTATCTCCAGACCATCAGACTGTTAATTAAACAGCTTCTATCTCCAGACTGATAAACAGCTTCTATCTCCAGACCATCAGACTGATAAACAGCTTCTATCTCCAGGCCATCAGACTGTTAAACAGCTTCTATCTCCAGGCCATCAGACTGATAAACAGCTTCTATCTCAAGGCCATCAGACTGATAAACAGCTTCTATCTCCAGACCATCAGACTGATAAACAGCCATCACTAGCCGGCTTCCACCTGGTTACTCAACCCTGCACCTTAGAGGCTGCTGCCCCATAGACATGGACCCACTGGCCACTTTAATAATGTTTACATACTGCTTTACTCATCTCATATGTACAGTTGAAGTCGGAAGTTTATATACATTTAGGTTGGAGTTATTAAAACTCATTTTTCAACCACTCCACAAATTTCTTGTTAACAAACTATAGTTTTGGCAAGTCGGTTAGGACATCTACTTTGTGCATGACACAAGTAATTTTTCAAACAATTGTTTACAGACATGATTATTTCACTTATAATTCACTGTATCACAATTCCAGTGGGTCAGAAGTTTACATACACTAAGTTGACTGTGCCTTTAAACAGCTTGGAAAATTCCAGAAAATGATGTCATGGCTTTAGAAGCTTCTGATAGGCTAATTGACATCATTTGAGTCAATTGGAGGTGTACCTGTGGATGTATTTCAAGGCCTACCTTCAAACTCAGTGCCTCTGCTTGACATCATGGGAAAATCAAAAGAAATCAGCCAAGACCTCAGAAAAAAATTGTAGACCTCCACAAGTCTGGTTCATCCTTGGGAGCAATTTCCAAACGCCTGAAGGTACGACGTTCATCTGTACAAACAATAGTACGCAAGTATAAACACCATGGGACCACGCAGCCGTCAAACCGCCATACACACACACACTCTCTCACACACACACACACACACACACATCAGCTGATATCACAAAGTGATGTACAGAAACCCAGCCTAAAACCCCAAACAGCAAGCAATGCAGGTGTAGAAGCACGGTGGCTAGGAAAAACTCCCTAGAAAGGCCAAAACCTAGGAAGAAACCTAGAGAGGAACCAGGCTCTGAGGGGTGGCCAGTCCTCTTCTGGCTGTGCCGGGTGGAGATTATAACAGAACATGGCCTAGATGTTAAAATGTTCATAGATGACCAGCAGGGTCAAATAATAATAATTATCTACATGTACAAATTACCTCAACTAACCTGTACCCCGCACATTGACTCTGTACCGGTACCCCCTGTATATAGCCTCCACATTGACTCTGTACCGGTACCCCCTGTTTATAGCCTCCACATTGACTCTGTACCGGTACCCCCTGTATATAGCCTCCACATTGACTCTGTACCCCCTGTATATAGCCTCCACATTGACTCTGTACCGGTACCCCCCTGTATATAGCCTCCACATTGACTCTGTACCCCCTGTATATAGCCTCCACATTGACTCTTACAGATATCCTGGTCCAGCCTGATATATCCCTGACTTGCTCTGTTATTTTTTTGTTAACTCTTTCCAATGTGTCTAGTAATTATCTTTTTTGTTTTCTCATGGTTTGGTTGGGTCTAATTGTGTTGCTGTCCTGGGGCTCTGTTCACAAACACAAACAGACCCCACAGACCCCACAGGACCAGCTTGCTGAGGGGACTCTTCTGTCTGTCTGTCTGTCTGTCTGTCTGTTGGTCTGTCTGTCTCTTTCTGTCTGTACCTGTACGCCTTGAAACAGACTCAGTTGCCGGTTCATGTTCTGTAACAGTTTCCAGCTCGTTACGATGAGGAGCCGAGAGGAAGCTATTGTGTCGTTAGTGTAATGTGGGGATTTGACCACAGGGTGGTGCTGTTGTCTCACATATTATTCTGCATTGTTAGTGTAATGTGGGGATTTGACCACTGGGTGGTGCTGATGTTTCACATATGATTCTGTGTTGTTAGTGTAATGTGGGGATTTGACCACTGGGTGGTGCTGATGTTTCACATATGATTCTGTGCGTTAGTGTAATGTGGGGATTTGACCACTGGGTGGTGCTGTTGTCTCACATATGATTCTGTGTTTGTCTATGTAAAATGACTTAACCAACCCGGACCTGGACCACACACCCACACCACTGAATAGCAGGCTAGTGATTGCTTTGCAATGCTTGCAGTTAGCCACTGATTCCTTCCAAACCACACATTGTTGAACTTAAGATTTCCAACTTGTTGTGTAACGTTAATGTCCAACGGCCGATGAGCACCGATATGGCGATGTATCTCTCCTTTCTCCGAAAATGTGCACTTTGTTCACTTCCCTTCATTGAAATGACTGGTGTAAGAAATATGGTGGAAACTCCCACTAGTCCATGCCTCCACCAATCCTATTCTTTTAGATTTGTGGGAAGAAGTGAACAAGTGGACACTTCGGGAGGAAGGAGATCATCATTGGTAGAAAGTTAGAAGTGATATTATAGCACACACTGTGTGAAAGGTTGCTGCTCTGTCAGCAGTTTCCTGTGGAGTTTTTCAGTTTGCTGTAGTGTGTTCAACCACTGATCTAAGATAAGTTGCTGAGAAGTTTATCTCACATCAAAGTCCTAATGAACTAATGACATAGAGGTCATATAGTCTAGCAGTATTTCCCACTCTACAGTCCACTCTCCAAGACAGTAGGCTGGTATAGCTCAGTGGAGCCCCAGTTACAGACAGATATGATACCTGCAGTGATATTGATGATCCTGTTCTGGAGCACACGTATGATTCTCTTATACCGATATACACTTGTGACATGTTTTAATATTGTTAGATATATTATAATTTGCAGGGCTAGTAAAATAAAAATCTGTCTCAAAGCAGGACAATGACGTGATCACCTGTAAGTATAATTCTCCATCTGGGGATCTTTTTTCTGTTGTGACCTGAGTCAAGCTCAACAAGCCTGATGCTATATGTCAGGAAGAGAGGTAGGTAGGTAGGTGTTTGGGTGCTGGTTGCTGGGTACTGGGTGGTTGATACTGAGTGGTGGGTGCTGGGTGGTGGTGCTGGGTGGGTGGTGGGTGGTAGGTGATTGGGTGGTGGGTGGTTGGTGCTGGGTGGTGGGTGGTTGTCACGAGAATTTTCATCCCAATGTTATTAACTCAAAACTCACTATATGCTTTGACCAATTCTCCAGAGGTTGTAAGGCCCCTGGTTAATAGAAGAATTAGACAAAGTCCCAGAATTCTGCAAAAGGTTAGTTCATTATTCAGCTCTACAAATCATACAAGCACATAGCCATTTATACCTAACATTTGGTCATACCCCTTATAAATGCCCCTCGTGTTCTTTAACAGTTCCCCTTTTCCTTGAATGTCTCAGCTTGTCCTATGCACACACATTTATAGAATTAGTATGATAATCACTCAGTTATATATTTTCAGGGTGGAATCATTTAGTCAAAACCTTAAATGTATAAATTATTTTATCAGTGGTGGGTGCTGAGGGTGCTGGGTAATGAGGGTGGTGCTGGGTACTGGGGTGCTGTCTCCACTAGGGCCCTGTCAGCCAGCCGTCTCCACTAGGGCCCTCTCAGTCAGTCATCTCCACTAGGGCCCTCTCAGTCAGTCGTCTCCACTAGGGCCCTCTCAGCCAATAATTTTAAATGGAGAAGCTGGGGATTGAACCCAGGACCTCATACATGCAAAGCATGCGCTCTACCACTGAGCTACATCCCCTTTCTGGGAAAGAAAAAAATGTTTAATTTTTTTATTTTATTTCATCTTTATTTAACCAGGTAAGCTAGTGGAGAACAAGTTCTCCTTTAGAACTGCGACCTGGCCAAGATAAAGCAAAGCAGTGCGACACTAACAACAACACAGAGTTACAAATGGAATAAACAAGCGTACAGTCAATAACACAATAGAAAAAAAGAAAGTCTATATACAGTGTGTGCAAATGGCATGAGGAGGTAAGGCAATAAATAGGCCATAGTAGCGAAGTAATTACAATTGAGCAAATTAACACTGGAGTGATAGATGAGCAAATGATGATGTGCAAGTAGAAAAACTGGTGTGCAAAAGAGCAGAAAGTAAATAAAAACAATATGTGGATGAGGTAGGTAGATTGGGTAGGCTATTTACAGATGGGCTATGTACAGCTGCAGCGATCGGTTAGCTGCTCAGATAGCTGATGTTTAAAGTTAGTGAGGGAAATATAAGTCTCCAGCTTCAGCGATTTTTGCAATTCGTTCCAGTCATTGGCAGCAGAGAACTGGAAGGAAAGGCGGCCAAAGGAGGTGTTGACTTTGGGGATGACCAGTGAGATATACCTGCTGTAGCGCGTGCTACGGGTGGGTGTTGTTATCGTGACCAGTGAGCTGAGATAAGGCGGAGCTTTACCTAGCATAGACTTATAGATGACCTGGAGCCAGTGGGTCTGGTGACGAATAGGTAGCGAGGGCCAGCCGACTAGAGCATACAGGTCGCAGTGGTCATATCAATACAATTTACCTTTTCTTTACACTGTTCTAATGAATGTACATTTCCATAATATCAGCTATCTTCCATAAAGGTCGAACAAGGATTGAACCCATGTGCTTCAGTTTACAGAAACAGATGATTTAGCATATCTATTTCCTTCTTAGAATGTCAACATTCTGGAAAGTGGGAGTTGTGCAAAAGATAATTTAACAACTAAATACACTCAACAGAGAAGTTGGGGATTAACGTTGGACCGCATACATGTAAAGCACTGGCTCTACCATAGAGATACATCCCCTTACTATAATAGCTGTGTTGCAATATTGATACACCTTGTTTTTCTGGAAAGTCCTCCAATAAAAGCACAGGTCCATGATATCAGATGTGTTTCATACAGGCACGGACGGGATTTGAACCCATGATCTTCGGTTTACGAGACCGACGACTTACCACTTGGCCACCATGCCACTCTACTCTAGAAATTATACATCAACATTCTGGAAAGTAGTAGTTGTGTAAATGTGAATTTGGCACACAAATAAACTCAGTGGAGAATCTTGGGATTGAACCGAGGACCTCATACATATTTTGCATGCACTCCCCCTCTGAGCTTCCATCCCATTTCATTTGCAGATAAAATGCAATATTAATACAATGTACTTTTTATATACACCACTCCATTGAAACTACAATGAAATGATAGCAGCAATTCTTAAACCAGGTACAGACTGGGATCGAACCCATGACCTTCAGTTTTTGAAAATGACGCCATAAAAGTTGGCAACAATTCCACTTCTGTTCTATAAATGTACGAACAGGGATTGAACGCATGTTCTTCAGATTACAAGACCAAATTATTTAGCACATCTCTGTTTCCTGCTTTGAATTTCAACATTCTTAAAGTCGGAGTTGGGTCAATGCAATAATTTTAAATGGAGAAGCTGGGGATTGAACCCAGGACCTCATACATGCAAAGCATGCGCTCTACCACTGAGCTACATCCCCTTTCTGGTAAAGAAAAAAATGTTTCTTTTTTTAATTTTATTTCAGCTTAATTTAACCAGGTAAGCTAGTGGAGAACAAGTTCTCATTTAGAACTGCGACCTGGCCAAGATAAAGCAAAGCAGTGCGACACAAACAACAACACAGTGTTACAAATGGAATAAACAAGCGTACAGTCAATAACACAATAGAAAAAAAGAAAGTCTATATACAGTGTGTGCAAATGGCATGAGGAGGTAAGGCAATAAATAGGCCATAGTAGCGAAGTAATTACAATTTTGCAAATTCACACTGGAGTGATAGATGAGCAGATGATGATGTGCAAGTAGAAATACTGGTGTGCAAAAAAGCAGAAAGTAAATAAAAACAATATGTGGATGAGGTAGGTAGATTGGGTGGGCTATTTACAGATGGGCTATGTACAGCTGCAGCGATCGGTTAGCTGCTCAGATAGCTGATGTTTAAAGTTAGTGAAGGAAATATAAGTCTCCAGCTTCAGTGATTTTTGCAATTCGTTCCAGTCATTGGCAGCAGAGAACTGGAAGGAAAGGCGGCCAAAAGAGGTGTTGGCTTTGGGGATGACCAGTGAGATATACCTGCTGTAGCGCGTGCTACGGGTGGGTGTTGTTATCGTGACCAGTGAGCTGAGATAAGGCGGAGCTTTACCTAGCATAGACTTATAGATGACCTGGAGCCAGTGGGTCTGGTGACGAATAGGTAGCGAGGGCCAGCCGACTAGAGCATACAGGTCGCAGTGGTCATATCAATACAATTTACCTTTTCTTTACACTGTTCTAATGAATGTACATTTCCATAATATTAGCTATCTTCCATAAACGTGGAACAAGGATTGAACCCATGTGCTTCAGTTTACAGAAACAGATGATTTAGCATATCTATTTCCTTCTTAGAATGTCAACATTCTGGAAAGTGGGAGTTGTGCAAAAGTTAATTTAACAACTAAATCCAATCAACAGAGAAGTTGGGGATTAACGTTGGACCACATACATGTAAAGTACTGGATCTACCATAGAGATACATCCCCTTATTATAATAGCTGTGTTGCAATATTGACACAACTTGCTCTTTCTGCAAAGTCCTCCAATAAAAGCACAGGTCCATGATATCAGATGTCTTTCATACAGGCACGGACGGGATTTGAACCCATGATCTTCGGTTTACGAGACCGACGCCTTACCACTTGGCCACCATGCCACTCTACTCTACAAATTATACATCAACATTCTGGAAAGTAGTAGTTGTGTAAATGTGAATTTGGCACACAAATAAACTCAGTGGAGAATCTTGGGATTGAACCGAGGGCCTCATACATATTTTGCATGCACTCCCCCTCTGAGCTTCCATCCCATTTTTTTATTGTTATTTATTTCATCTTTATTTAACCAGGTAGGCTAGTTGAGAACAAGTTCTCATTTACAATTGCGACCTGGCCAAGATAAAGCAAAGCAGTTCGACAACATACAACAACACAGAGTTACACATGGAGTAAAGAACATACAGTCAATAATACAGTAGAAAAAATAAAATAAGACTATATACAATGTGAGCAAATGATGTGAGATAAGGGAGGTAAAAGCAAAAAATGCCATGGTGGCAAAGTAAATAAAGTATAGCAAGAAAAACAATGGAATGGTAGATTTGTAGTTTGAAGAAAGTTCAAAGTTCAAATATAAATAATATGGTGCAAAGGAGCAAAATAAATAAAATAAATAAATACAGTAGGGGAAGAGGTAGTAGTTTGGGCTAAATTATAGATGGGCTATGTACAGGTGCAGTGATCTGTGAGCTGCTCTGACAGCTGGTGCTTAAAGCTAGTGAGGGAGATAAGTGTTTCCAATTTCAGAGATTTTTGTAGTTCGTTCCAGTCGTTGGCAGCAGAGAACTGGAAGGAGAGACGACCAAAGGAGGAGTTGGCTTTAGGGGTGACCAGAGAGATATACCTGCTGGAGCGCGTGCTACAGGTGGGTGCTGCTATGGTGACCAGTGAGCGGAGATAAGGGGGGACTTTACCTAGCAGAGTCTTGTAGATGACCTGGAGCCAATGTGTTTGGCGACGATTATGAAGTGAAGGCCAGCCAACGAGAGCATACAGATTGCAGTGGTGGGTTGTATATGGGGCTTTGGTGACAAAACGTATGGCACTGTGATAGACTGCATCCAGCTTGTTGAGTAGGGTATTGGAGGCTATTTTGTAAATGACATCGCCGAAGTCGAGGATTGGTAGGATGGTCAGTTTTACGAGGGTATGTTTGGCAGCATGAGTGAAGGATGCTTTGTTGCGAAATAGGAAGCCAATTCTAGATTTCACTTTGGATTGGAGATGATTGATGTGAGTCTGGAAGGAGAGTTTACAGTCTAACCAGACACCTAGGTATTTGTAGTTGTCCACAAATTCTAAGTTAGAACCGTCCAGAGAAGTTATGCTGGATGGGCGGGCAGGTGCAGGCAGCGATCGGTTGAAGAGCATGCATTTAGTTTTACTTGTGTTTAGGAGCAGTTGGAGGCCACGGAAGGAAAGTTGAATGGCATTGAAGCTCGTCTGGAGGGTTGTTAACACAGTGTCCAAAGAAGGGCCAGAAGTATACAGATTGGTGTCGTCTGCGTAGAGGTGGATCAGAGATTCACCAGCAGCAAGAGCGACATCATTTATGTATACAGAGAAAAGAGTTGGCCCAAGAATTGAACCCTGTGGTACCCCCATAGAGACTGCCAGAGGTCCAGACAGTAGGCCCTCCGATTTGACACACTGAACTCTGTCAGAGAAGTAGTTGGTGAACCAGGCGACGCAATCGTTTGAGAAACCAAGGCTACTAAGTCTGCCGATGAGGATGTGGTGATTAACAGAGTCAAAAGCTTTGACCAGGTCAATGAATACGGCAGCACAGTATTGTTTCTTATCGATGGCGGTTACGATGTCGTTTAGGACCTTGAGCGTGGCTGAGGTGCACCCATGACCAGCTCTGAAACCAGATTGCATAGCGGAGAGGGTGCGGTGGGATTCGAAATAGTCGGTAATCTGTTTGTTGACTTGGCTTTCGAAGACCTTAGAAAGGCAGAGGAGGATGGATATAGGTCTGTAGCAATTTGGGTCAAGAGTGTCACCTCCTTTGAAGAGGGGGATGACAGCAGCTGCTTTCCAATCTATGGGAATCTCAGACGACACGAAAGAGAGGTTGAACAGGCTAGTAATAGGGGTTGCAATAATTTCGGCAGATAATTTTAGAAAGAAAGGGTCCAAATTGTCAAACCCAGCTGATTTGTAGGGGTCCAGATTTTGCAGCTCTTTCAGAACATCAGCTGAATGGATTTGGGAGAAGGAGAAATGGGGGAGGCTTGGGCGAGTAGCTGTGGGGGGTGCAGTGCTGTTGAATGCAGTAGGGGTAGTTAGGTGGAAAGCATGGCCAGCCGTAGAAAAATGCTTATTGAAATTCTCAATTATAGTGGGCTTATCGGTGGTGACAGTTTCCTATCCTCAGTGCAGTGGGCAGTTGGGAGGAGGTGTTCTTATTCTCCATGGACTTTACAATGTCCCAGAACTTTTTAGAGTTGGAGTTGCACGAAGCAAATTTTTGTTTGAAAAAGCTAGCCTTGGCGTTTCTAACTGCCTGTGTGTATTGGTTTCTAATTTCCCCAAAAAGTTGCATATCGCGGGGGCAGTTCGATGCTAATGCAGAACGCCACAGGATATTTTTGTGTTGGTTAAGGGCAGTCAGGTCTGGGGAGAACCAAGGGCTATATCTGTTCCTGGTTCTAAATTTCTTGAAAGGGGCATGCTTATTTAAGATGGAGAGGAAGGCATTTCATTTGCAGATAAAATGCAATATCAATACAATGTAGTTTTTATATACACCACTCCATTGAAACTACAATGAAATGATAGCAGCAATTCTTAAACCAGGTACAGACTGGGATCGAACCCATGAACTTCATTTTTTGAAAATGACGCCATAAACGTTGGCAACAATGCCACTTCTGTTCTATAAATGTACAAACAGGGATTGAACGCATGTTCTTCAGATTACAAGACCAAATTATTTAGCACATCTCTGTTTCCTGCTTAAAATTTCAACATTCTGTAAAGTAGGAGTTGGTTCAATGCAATAATTTTAAATGGAGAAGCTGGGTGTTGAACGCAGGACCTCATACATGCGAAGCATGTGCTCTACCACTGAGCTACATCCCCTTTCTGGGAAAGAAAAAAATGTTTATTTTTTTACATTTTATTTCATCTTTATTTAACCAGGTAAGCTAGTGGAGACCAAGTTCTCATTTGGAACTGCGACCTGGCCAAGATAAAGCAAAGCAGTGCGACACAAACAACAACACAGTGTTACAAATGGAATAAACAAGCGAAAGGTCAATAACACAATAGAAAAAAAGAAAGTCTATATACAGTGTGTGCAAATGGCATGAGGAGGTAAGGCAATAAATAGGCCATAGTAGCGAAGTAATTACAATTTAGCTTTACCTAGCATAGACTTATAGATGACCTGGAGCCAGTGGGTCTGGTGACGAATAGGTAGCGAGGGTCAGCCAACTAGAGCATTCAGGTCGCAGTGGTCATATCAATACATTTTACCTTTACTTTACACTGTTTTAATGAATGTACATTTCCATAATATCAGCTATCTTCCATAAAGGTCGAACAAGGATTGAACCCATGTGCTTCAGTTTACAGAAACACATGATTTAGCATATCTATTTCCTTCTTAGAATGTCAACATTCTGGAAAGTGGGAGTTGTGGAAAAGCTAATTTAACAACTAAATACACTCAACAGAGAAGTTGGGGATTAACGTTGGACCGCATACATGTAAAGTACTGGCTCTACCATAGAGATACATCCCTTACTATAATAGCTGTGTTGCAGTATTGATACACCTTGCTTTTTCTGGAAAGTCCTCCAATAAGAGCACAGGTCCATGATATCAGATGTCCTTCATACAGGCACGGAGGGGATTTGAATCTATGATCTTCGGTTTACAAGACCGAAGCCTTACCACTTGGCCACCATGCCACTCTAATCTACAAATTATACATTAACTTTCTGGAAAGTAGTAGTTGTGTAAATGTGAATTTGGCACACAAATAAACTCAGTGGAGAATCTTGGGATTGAACCGAGGAACTCATACATATTTTGCATGCACTCCCCCTCTGAGCTTCCATCCCATTTCATTTGCAGATAAAATGCAATATCAATACAATGTACTTTTTATATACACCACTCCATTGAAACTACAAGGAAATGATTGCAGCAATTCTTAAACCAGGTACAGACTGGGATCGAACCCATGAACTTCAGTTTTTGAAAATGACGCCATAAAAGTTGGACAATGCCACTTCTGTTCTATAAATGTACAAATAGGGATTGAACGCATGTTCTTCAGATTACAAGACCAAATTATTTAGCACATCTCTGTTTCCTGCTTAAACTTTCAACATTCTGTAAAGTAGGAGTTGGGTCAATGCAATAATTTTAAATGGAGAAGCTGGGGATTGAACCCAGGACCTCATACATGCAAAGCATGCGCTCTACCACTGAGCTACATCCCCTTTCTGGGAAAGATACAAAAAAATCTTATTTTATTTTATTTCACCTTTATTTAACCAGGTAAGCTAGTGGAGAACAAGTTCTCATTGAGAACTGCAACCTGGCCAAGATAAAGCAAAGCAGTGCGACACAAACAACAACATAGAGTTACAAATGGAATAAACAAGCGTACAGTCAATAACACAATAGAAAAAAAGAAAGTCTATATTCAGTGTGTGCAAATGGCATGAGGAGGTAAGGTAATAAGTAGGCCATGGTAGTGAGGTAATTACAATTTAGCAAATTAACACTGGAGTGATAGATGAGCAGATGATGATGTGCAAGTAGAAATACTGGTGTGCAAAAGAGCAGAAAGTAAATAAAAACAATATGGGGATGAGGTAGGTAGACTGGGTGGGCTATTTACAGATGGCCTATGTACAGCTGCAGCGATCGGTTAGCTGCTCAGATAGTTGATGTTTAAAGTTAGTGAGGGAAATATAAGTGTCCAGCTTCAGCGATTTTTGCAATTCGTTCCAGTCATTGGCAGCAGAGAACTGGAAGGAAAGGCAGCCAAAGGAGGTGTTGGCTTTGGGGATGACCAGTGAGATATATCTGCTGGAGCGAATGCTACGGGTGGGTGTTTTTATCGTGACCAGTGAGCTGAGATAAGGCGGAGCTTTACCTAGCAAAGACTTATAGATGACCTGGAGCCAGTGGGTCTGGTGACGAATAGGTAGCTGTAATAAAGATAATCTAACGTTTTACCTAATGATATATAAGGAGGGCATTTGCACAACATGCTTCACAACAGCACACAACAAAATTCCAGAGACATATTGAGCAACCAACTGATACCAATCACGACCACACCCAGAGACAGATGGCTGACTTAAGCACTCACACAAAAATGTCAAGACATGAAAGCGCCCTAGCCACACGAACTGACCACTGGTGTAAAAAACAACATTCCATGAATATCGCAACCACCCAGACACGAATTAGCAGAAAAACACACTTAGGGGTGTTGGACTCCGAGGACAAAGGACACTGACAAGAGCCAATGGGAAGTCGACACCACCTGGAGAATGGACCGTCCCTCCACTCATCGACCAGTCAGGAGAGCGGACCTACTAGAGTCAACCTACGTCAACACACTGTTATTTCATTGTATAAATTGGATGCACACCATGTTTCGGGGCGCTCTTACGCTAGTTCCCTATGAGCTAAACGAAGGAGTCCGTGCACGCTTTGGCAAATATCTTTGTCTCATAATAAACTGCCTACTATAAACTGAATCCACCCGGTCCAGCGTCTTGACTTGGTCTCCTTCTCAAGTAACTGATCATCAACAAAACTTGGTAGCAGAGGATGGTTTCATACTCCTGAATTCGGTCCATTAATGGTTGATGTGAGAGGAGACAAGTCCGGGACAATCTCGTAAGGACGGGTGACCTGTCCGCAGGAGCCATCGGCGATTCTACTTCCCCCGGGAAACTGATCAACGAGCTCGACTAAAAAAAAAGGGTAAGCAGAGCCTGTTAAAACAAAATCTGCATATTGTATTATAGTCTTTATCCAAATTTTGATCAGTAGTACTGGGCGTGAGTATGAATTACTGTTAATATTACATGAAATTGTATAGACAAATGTGAAGGCTGAGTACAAGGATATTTGGTGTTTAATGCCTGAATTGTGAGATCAAGTCGCGTCAGTAATACTGGGATTGATCTCGTTTAGGGCCAAGTAGCGTCAGTAAGACTGGGATTGGGTAGAAATAGTCGAGTCGCGTCAGTATAACTGGGATCGACAACCGAGTAGCGTCAATTGAATTGGGATCGGTATAACTACTCAAGTAGCGTCAGCAAACTGGGATTGGCAACATGTATCTGTGAGTTTCTGTCCGGCTGAAGTGGCGTTTAGTTCGAGACATTAATATACAGTCAGATACATTGGGATAGTGCATTCCGTGAAATTGGGGCGGACTGAAGTGACTCTCAGTCCGGAGCGTCAATACAGTCGGGTGCACGAAAATTAACCTGGAAATATCAGTAGTCATCAGTTAGGAGTCAGATATACAGTCGGATAATTTGGAATATTGTAGTGTTGATTGAGCGTTTCACAGGTCTCTTTTTAATCAATTTTATTTTATTTGTATAATTTTTAAGAATTACTGAGTGAATTGTGGTCAGCCGCCGTGCTGTTGGTATTGTCCTGGGTTATTTCAACAATACAATTAACGAACTGTCTTAATAAAGGTTGAAGTGGTTATTATTCTGCTTCTGTAATATAGGCAGTTTATTAAATGAAAGTAAATTTATAGTTGTAGGAACTTTGTCTACGAGGGTGGGGCACCAGAGATAAGTCTGTGTCAGCACCGTGAATACATCGCTGGTTTTGACCAACGACGGGCTAAGTATACAAAGATAGAGGGACATTTATACGGGTAACAAAAATGGCAACCATTCCACCAACCAAACTTAAATGTAGCGAATATTTGGAACAGAAGATACAGGATAGAGCGGGGGGAAAAGAACAATATAAAGCAATAAGGAAAGTGTGGGAGGAAGTAAAGTTGAGATGGACACAGGCAGGTTATTTTAGCGGAGGGGCCCCGACAAAGGGACAACTTGTAGTGATGGAGGAAGTTTTGAAGGAAGCAGTTGAGAAAGGAATAGAAAGTGAAAAGGACAGAAACAGGAACCACATGTTTAAGAAGGAAGGGACCAAGAACAGAGAAAAGGCAGAGGCAGAGTTGAGAATAGGGATCTGGGCTATAGAGGAGACTAGAAGGGCCCTCCCATATAAGAAACCAGATATGATGGGGATAGTGACGACCGCCACGACTGATCTAAATACAGGACCGACTGACGATACAGACGCTACCGTTGCGTCTGCTCCACCTACATTATACCCAGAAGTGCCAAAAGAAGTAACCCAGACGCCCCCTCCTTATTCATTTGGACAACCCCAAGGGGGAAAATCCCTCAATCCATTCCGATCAGCACTGTCTCCTGCTTCACCCGCAATACAAGCTCCGGTATTCTCTCTCAAGGGTGGAGAGTTGACCGGAACCGTCAGCATGGGCATACATGGTGGACACCTTGACTGTGAGGAGGTGCAAAACTATGAGACAGGGGGAGGAGGCCCAACCTCCCTTTCTGATATGGTTGGAGGCGGAGGAACCAAGTTCACCTCCACCCCCAACCCAGACCATTACTTAAGGTGCCACTCACTCACCCCGGGGAACAGCGAAGCATCCTGGTCCTCCCAAGGAAATCTACCCAGCGAGGATGACGAAGGTGGGACCAGACACACCCCCACCAGTATGGACATCGTGAACCTACAAAGGCAGGTGAATGAGTCCATCGTCCTAGCAAAAACCCTGTTAGAGAAAGCGGACAGGGACGGCGGGACGTTCCACGTAGAGGGGGTAATGACAGGGAAAGTGACCGATCTAGTTGAGCCAGTCAGAAGGTCGGTTCGCTTGGAAAAACTAAGAGAAAGGGGAATGACATCGAGGGAACACTGGGGCCTTAGTGGGGGTGTCAGTTCTGCAAGACAACTGCCACTCAGACCCGCAGCAGACCCTCGGTTTGAAGAATACCAGCCATGGAAGATGACTGACCTGACCACACTCATGGAACAACTCCCTAGTCTGCACGGAGGAGCCTCGGCATGGCTGCTGCAGCTCCAAACCCTTACCTCTGGACTACGCCTATGCTTAGGAGACATGAAAGCGCTACTACTAGCCAGAGCAACAGATCATGGAACCATGGCGTCTCTCATAAAAGAAGCAGATCTGAACGCAACACCCCCCACCGCACCACTGGGGGACATACGTCAGGCACTGTGGGAGGTGTTGCGTCGGGCGTATCCCACTGAAAGGAACCATGCTACCCTGTCCTCTTTCACCATCACTCCAGAAGAACAACCAGCAGCCTACCTGGACAGGGCCAAGACTACGTGGAGGACTGTCCATGAAGAACCATATGACCACACGGAGACTACACTCAGCATGTGGAAAGAAATGGTGGTGAATGGATGTCCCGGAGAAGTTAAAGTTAAACTCAGAAACACAGTGGGGTTAATGGCACTTCCCCTACCACAATTCAACTCGCACACGCATCACCACCTCACCCAATATAACAAGGACAAAGGGGGAGCGGACACACAGGTCCAGTCCCTTCAAGTCCAGCTGCTGAAACTACAGCTGAAAGAGGCCCAAAAAGGTGATAAGCCCAAAAAGCAGATGGTGGTAGAGAACCCGGAAGACTTATCCCAGGTAATAAAGAAGACAGTGACCCAGATGATGCAGCAACAGTTGCAGCAAACTACCCCGTTACCATGGGGATCCCCCAAGTGGCGCAACACATGAACCAACCCATGCCCATGACCGCCCCAACATCCTACCTGCCGCCTCAGTTGAGTTATCCAACACCATGGATGGCTCAACCGGGATACCAAACACCTTGGCAAGGAGGTCAACCCCGTTGGGGGGGCCTGAACTGTTATAATTGCAGACAACATGGGCACATGGCTCGCAACTGCCCTCATCCGTTAACACCTGCAAGGCAACACTGGATGGCAACCAGGGGGGGCTCACCAGGGAGAGGAAGAGGTGGACCCCGCCCACAAAGGTACCCAGGATCCCAAGCACACCCTGCTTACAATCACCCCAACCCTGACCTGAGCCAGCACACACCAAACTTCCAGGGCATGGCGGATGAGTACGCCCCATGGCCATGAAGGTGCCCACCACCACCGGACGGGGAGGGACGGCAGCTTTTTCCACTTCACACAGAACCTACTGTTCTGTGTGAAATTGAAGGGGTACCCCATCAATTTCTAGTTGATACAGGTTGTACATACTCTGCTATCCGAACCCGTCAGCAACTATCTTCGGAATTCATTCAGGTGGTGGGGGTGTCAGGAAACCCCGAAGCTCAAAAGAAAACCGTCCCCTTACACTTCTCATGGGGCCTATTAAAACTCAAACATCAGTTCCTGTACTGCCCCAACTGCCCCATCAACCTGTTGGGACGAGACCTCTTGTGTAAACTACAGTGCTCTATATATTTGACTAACAACGGCGTGGAGGTCTCCACCTGCCCCATTCTCTCCACCACAAGCAAACCAGTGAAGGTCCTCATGTTACCGGCCCCTGTCCTATCTGCAACTCAAGAAATGTATTGGTTGAAGTGTATTTCAACGGGAAAAGGAACTCCACGCATCCAGTTCCAGTTCAACCAGCTGAAAACACAGATCTACACGTTACACCCATACAAGACTCCACAGGCAGAGGTGCACTGCACCCTCAATGTCACAGACAACGACGACAACCCATACACAGATGACTGGGATGAGAACATGATGCCACTCACGCCATCAATCAGGTGCTGCACGATAATATGTGGACAAGAGGGGGTAGCAGCTCCTGTCATCTTGCAACCTCACCTGAAGTCTTGGTACCTGTTGGGAGAGGAGTCAGCTCCTCACGTCACACTCGCTGTAGGTAATGGTTTCGAGGCACGGAGCCTTGGTCCAATGATCAGACGAGCCTCCAAACTCCAGTGGGAGCCCACCCATACGGCCGGCATTCACAAAGCCACTACTGAAAACATGTGGAGATTCCTTGATATTGACACGGAAGAGCTCTGCCACCCAGAACGGCTGACCCTTCTAAGACACCATGGTAAGCCATATACCGACCACCCATCCACTGCAGCGCTGATCTCGACGGTGGTTGAAAAGATATGGACCACCTCCCCATTTGATGTAGGACAGCTCCAGGTAGCACCGGTTACCATCACTCTTGTGGACCCTGAGCAACAGCCTGTTTTCCGGACCCAGTATCGCTTGAAGCCCGAACAAATCACTGGTATCAAGCCTACCATTTAAGGCCTACTAGGAGCGAGAGTCATCTACAAAACTATATCCCCATGGAACACTCCCATTCTACCGGTGCTAAAGGCAGGAGGTGAAACTCACCGGATGGTCCAAGACTTCCGAGCAGTAAATGACGTTACTGTACCCATTGATCTTCCTGTCCCAGATCCTCACATCACATTGAGCAACCTGTCTCCCAAGCACCAGTACTTCACAGTAGTGGACTTGGCAAATGCGTTTTTCAGCATCCCACTGGATGTGGCTTCTCAACCACTCTTTGCATTTACGTATGAACACCAGCAGTACACGTACTCGGTTCTCCCACAGGGATACAGGTGCTCACCTGGGATCTTCAGTCACATCCTCAAAACACACCTGGGCGAATTGAAAATTCCCGATGGAGTGGTTCTCATCCAGTATGTGGACGACCTCCTTCTGGCCGCTCCTAACTCTGATCTCTGCCTACTAATGACAAAACCTCTGCTGGACTTCCTAGCAAACAAGGGATACAATGTGAAAATGAGCAAAGTCCAATCCTGTCGCAGAACCGTACTCTTCCTTGGAAGAGAGATATCGGGTGAAGGAGCGGGACTCTCCAAAGCCCACAGAGACTCTATCTTACATCACCCACGCCCCATCACTGTTTCGGGTATGCTGTCATTTTTGGGCCTGACAGGGTACAACCGTACACATATCCCTGACTATACAGCAAGAACCGAGCCTATGAGAGAAATGGTGCGTGTGGCTGGTGCGAGAAACCTGCACGCCTCTTTGGCTTGGACACCTGAAGCTTCCGAGGCATTTGCACTCCTGAAAACAGACCTATCCGTGGCCGCAGCTCTCACTGCACCTGACTACAAAAACAAGTTCCATCTGGATGTTTCTGAAAAGGAAGGATTCTCATCGTCCATCCTATTTCAGAAACAAGAGGGGGAGAGGAGAGTGTTGATGTACCACTCCTCAAAACTAGACCACATCGAAATAGGTCAAACTACATGTTCCAGGTACGTGGCAGCAGTGGCAAAAGCCATAGAAAAAACAGCCCATCTAGTGATGTGTCATCCATTGGAAATTCATACCCACCATGGAGTGGCAGCGTACCTGATGAGCAAGGAATTCACGTTCAGTTCTGAAAGAAAAAACAAAATACAGAACAAATGCACCCAATCACACATCACATTTGTCAACACCGACAAGAACATGGCAGATGCACTCAACGCAGAGGAAGGCTTACCCCACTCATGCGCCGAAAGAGCAGCACAAGAACTGAAGCTGAGACCTGACCTGGAGAACAAACCACACCAAAACCCTGATCTATGGCTGTACACAGACGGATGTTGCTATAGAGGGGAAGAAGGAAACATAGCAGCGTACGCTGTGGTGCAACAACTTCCGGATGGGTCACACATTACCCTGGAAGCAGCCATTATTCCACAACCTGCATCTGCACAGCTGGCTGAAATCATAGGCCTAACACAAGCATTGGAAAGGGCAGAAGGAAAAACTGTAAACATTTACACCGACTCAGCCTATGCCCATGGGGCAGTCCATATCGACGGACCACAATGGTTGAGACGAAATTTCACCACTACAGGGAATCTCCCCATCAAACACAAGGCACAAATGGAAAGACTGATTAAGTCAGTCTCACTGCCTGAAAAGGTAGCCATAATGAAGTGCAAAGGACACCAACAGCTGAAAAACAGAATTAGTGAGGGAAACGACGAAGCCGACAAAGCAGCTAAGAAAGCCGGCGGGTACACTCCCAGACAAATGGTGTTACGACCAGAAACATCTCAACCTGAACTCACCCCACACGACATCAGGGAGTTGCAACTCGCAGCCGGACCTTACGAACACTCAGTATGGGCACAAAAGGGGGCCACTAAAGGACCTGACGAACTATGGAGGTGCCATGACGGCAGATTGGTGGCCCCCGCAAACCTGTGCCAAGAACTCATACGAGAGGCCCATGGGCCTACACATGAGGGGAAACTGAAGACTTTACAGAAAGTGTCCTACATCTGGTGGCACCCCCATCTGAAAGACTTGACTGACCTATTCTGCGACGAGTGTAGCATATGTGGAAGTTACAACCCCAAGAAGCCCTATCAAACGCCTATGGGTTTTTCTCCAGTCCCTAACGCCTGTTTCCAGGACATTAGCATAGATTACACAGACATGGGGCCAGATAACGTGGTTGGTGGAAAAAGGTACCTTTTGGTAATGGTAGACAGGTTTTCAAGTAGGGTGGAGGCAATACCAACGGCACGAGAGGATGCCAAGTCAGTCATAAAGTGGCTGCAAACCGAACTCATACCAAGGTATGGGGTTCCAAGACAGATCCGATCCGACAACGGGTCCCATTTCAGTAACAAGCACCTGAGACAGGTGGAGGAGAGATTCGGGATTGTACACAAATTTGGGTCGGTGTACAGGCCCCAATCTCAGGGCCTCGTGGAACGCGCCAATCAAACCCTTAAGGCTAAAATAGCTAAGGTATGTGCAGGTTCGAAGTTGACTTGGGTTGAAGCCCTGCCCCTGGCATTGATGGCTATGAGAGCCTCTCCAGGTGCAGGCACCCATCATGCCTGGTCCACCAAGGGAGGGAGGTCATATGCCCGCCCTTGATGTACAACAAATTGTAATGTCTGACTATGTGAGAAAACTGATGGAACTTTCTGCAGCTCTCTCCACACAGATCCGCAAGGTCCAAGAGGGGGAGCTGTTGGGAGACTCGCCACCACTGAAGGTAAAAGTTGGGGACTGGGTGAGGGTCAGAGTCCACAAGAGAAAGTGGCTGGAACCCAGGTGGACTGGACCGTACGAAGTGAAGGAAGTTACTTCACACTCTGTCCAGGTCAAAGGTAAATCAGGGGTGCCTTGGCACCACCTTACACACTGCACTTCAGCCCCAACCCCTTCCAGAATTTTGACTGAAACCAGGGCCGACTTACGCGCCCTTGATTCGACCCCAACCACTGATCCCTTAGACGAGGGAAATGGGGCCACAGCTCCCTTTTCCACGTCCTAAGGCGCCACGCCCAGGGACGGGGTACCTTCCTCCCTGGGAGCGGCTGGGGATATCAGCTCCCCTGTTTGTTATTTTTATAATTATTACTGGAGTATCCTTAGGAACTCTCACATGGCTAGTGCAACAACTTACTCACCTACCCACAGTCAACAGTACCCTGCCTTCCACAAACCACAGGATCCATAAACGCTCCACTGTCTCCACTGACAAATCATGTACTCCAACAAAAGTTAGGAGCACCACCCTATGTCTAGCCATAAACACCACCACTACAGTGACATTGCCATGGGGGCTTCTGGGACGTTCTAGAAATGGGTGGGCTAGTGCGATGGAGTTTACTGACAAAATATAGTATATGACCTTAGGGGGCTATAGCGAGTGGTCCTGGAAAAATCTAGTGTCCGAATCTGGTCCAGACTGGTCCGCTTGGACTGAGGGGGACGATGTCGAGGGTTGGCGCAGGGTCCTGACATTATCTACAACTACAACGGGGTTGAAATTTATTGTTCGGCCAAGGACAAGCCTAGGCTGTCAGCCGTTTGTACTCGCTCCATATGTACCAAACTCCCTAGACTGGAATCTGCGGATTTGCTTAACTAATTTATCTAGCCCACAAGCAGTCACAGTGAAGGACAACATTTCATCTCCTGAGGCAGCCTCTAGGAAGGGTGGAGCATGGGGTCCAGTTACTTTGGTTACCTCCCCGCCAACTCTGGATGATACCATCCAGATAGCTACCGGTATCTCCGGGTTCACTAACAACTGGCTCCTGCTTACTGAGGAAGCAGCTAATACCACCCGTCAGAACTGTGTGTTTTGCATGGGGCCAAGACCATTGCTCCGCATTGTGCCTGCCCCTATCTCCCCGACATGTCTGATTCCATTAATGTCACAAGACAATCCAGATGCAAATTGTTCTGACTGGGACGTGGTTTACCCAATCGCGCTATCCTCCGTCATGAAGCCGTTATTTTCTTATGTTGTTGCAAAGGCCAGCTTTACCTGCGTCAACCTAACTGGGGGTAAAGCTTGGGTAGGGGATATCCAGGACGGATGGTGTCTGGACGTTTTTACTATTTACGGATCATTCAAACCCCTCTCTAGAGCGGATGTGTGGTGGTGGTGTGGGGGTAAACGCTTGTTTGATAGATTGCCTGATAATATTACTGGCCTCTGTGGCCTAATTAACCTCTTGCTGCCTATTTCTGTCTACCCCATGGGTGTTTGGGATCTTCTTGCTCGTATCCAATCCCTGGGAACCGAGGTTGGGCCATTTAAGTCAAAACGCGCGGCGGCCCAACCTGCCGGGGACTCCACCTACATTGACGCTATCGGGGTCCCCAGGGGGGTTCCCGACGAATAGAAGTTGGTAGACCAAGTGGCTGCTGGGTTTGAATCCTCTATTTGCTGGTGGTGCACAATTAACAAAAATATTGATAGAATAAATTACATCCATTTTAATGTTCAGAAATTGGGTAATTGGACTCAACTGGGATTTGAAGCTATCCACGCCCAATTGAAAGCAACTTTGCTCATGGCTTTCCAAAATCGTATTGCTGTAGATATGCTATTGGCAGAAAAGGGTAACGTATGTACTATCTTCGGGGAACAGTGCTGCACCTTCATTCCTAATAATACCGCTCCTGACGGTAGTTTCACGCTTGCCTTGGAGGGTCTCCGTACTCTCAACGGCAAGATGAAGCGGCACTCGGGGGTGGATACCTCTATGTGGGATTCTTGGATGGATGCGTTCGGTAAATATAAGATGCTGGTATCGTCAGTACTGGTCTCTATTTCCGTCTTTGTCGCAATACTCGTTCTTTGTGGATGCTGTTGCATTCCATGCGCTCGTACTCTTGCTACTAGGCTGATCACCACCGCTATTGACCCTGGTCAGGCTGATAGGGGCCTAATGTTTCCTTTGCTTCAGTTGGAAGACACTGAACCCGAGTATGCATTTGAATAGTTTAGAATTCTCGCCTGCCACGCGGGAGGCCTGGGTTCGGATCCCAGCCCATGCACCATGGGACTAAAATGTAGGAAGATATGTTTTGCCTGGAGAGATACGGTTGCTAGCGTTTGTTTAAGATATAAATGTAACGTTTTGATAGCTTGATTAGTTTAAATTGAAAGGCTAACTAATTAGAAAATAATAGCGAGGGAATTTTGATATAATACGTTGTCTGTTGCTGGAAATGGACTTATTGAACTATTCCGAATTGAAGGGAAGAAGGGGTGTTTAAAAATAACAGATAAGCATAGCAAATGGGTAGAAGTGTTCCCAACTTACTTGGTGGAAAAGATTATGGTAACTAAAAAATGAGGACAAGATATTATCCCTAGTATTGATACTGGGATCTATCTCTTTAAATGATGGATGACATTTTAGCTAATTAGGTAGAGCCTATAGAATGCCAGAGTTAGAGATACCAGAACAGGTAGACATAGAAGTGAAGAAATACTAGCAGAGCAAATGAGAAGACTGTTTTTTAACCAAACCCGTATGTCCAAGATTTTGTGTCCAACAGGTGAATTACAAGAGAAGGTGATTCACTCAATCCAACTAGGAGACTGGGTGTGGATCCAGTCCATGAGGAGAAAAAACTGGAAGCAGTCCCGTTGGGAAGGCCCATACCAGGTGCTGTTAAACCATTGCCTTTGCCATTAGAAAAGCTGAGAGAGTCATTTGGGTCCACGTTACCCACTGCAAAAAGGTATGTACACATATGAGCACTGATGATCACACACAGAGTTAGGAGAAGAACCGAGAACCAATAAGGTCCGGGGGTTACCTCCTTAATGAAGATTTCCTATCCCGACTGTTCATCACTGTGTGTGCTCCTAGAGGTATGAGTATGGGGTGGTACCAAGCAGAGAGACTAAGGGCAGGAGAGGGTTGACGGTTTTTGGGAAGAGTAGAGACTCTGAGCTGCATCATAGTCTAATCTTTCTGATACATTCAGATCCAACACCTACGGGTACTAAACATAGGTTACCGTTGTCATTGAGAAGAAGTAAAAGATAAACTATATAATACACTGATGAGTGACGTACAGAATAAGGAATCAAAGAAGCTCAAGATGTAGAATTTAAGGTAAACATTAAACAATTTCCTGGGGAAGCAGACAACTGTACAGGAATAGGGGTTGGCCAGATTGAAGTACTCAGCCAACCCACCTCGGTTCACCTAAATTCCTGATGAGCACCAGTGTTATAGATACAAGAATGGCACCGAGAATTAAGATGATTTTAATGGCTGGAAAGGTAATCGTTAATGTGACTGACTTAGGTTTGAAAGCACAGGAGAAAATGTGTAACCTCATAGCACCTATAACTGATGAAGGGTGGGCTAGTACCAGCGAAGGACGCATACGACAAGAATTACCACAAAGGGTGGTTAGGAACTTGCGCCCTGGGGTTATAGGTCCAACCAGTTTGAATTAGTGATAAGAGACCAGTTATAGGAGGCTAAAGTAGGTACAGGAGGAGTTTTGATAAGGATGGGAATGGCTTTGTCTAGATGGATGCTATTGGCATCCTCAGGGAGGTTCCAGATGAATACAAAGTTATGAATCAAATATGTGAAGGCTTTAACACTACATTACGTTGGTAGTTGACAATAAATAATAATGTGGATTGAATTAATGACATCATTTAATCAACAGAGATTCATGAATGAAACAGGGGATGCAGTAAAGAGGTTCTCTGACCAATTTTCCGCCACCTCCCTCATGACCTGGTAAAATAGACTAACTCTCGATAGGTTACGGGCAAAGAGGATGGTGTAGGTAGAATGATTAGGTTCATTGCTGTACGTACATTTTTGATAACACAGCTCATGTTTGGGAAATGGAAAAGTGTTGCAAGAACTGTATTATGGGCTGCTTTAACCTGTATGAGTGTGTTTGGGTTGTGTGGTTGTTGTTTGGTCCCGTGTGCAAGAGGTTTAACCTGTTTGGTATAGGGGGCAGTATTGAGAATTTTGGAAAAAACATGTTCCCATTTTTAACTGCCTCCTACACCAACTCAGAAGCTAGAATATGCATATTATTGTTCAGGTTTGGATAGAAAACACTCTGAATTTTCTAAAACTGTTTGAATGGTGTCTGTGAGTATAACAGAACTCCTATGGCAGGCAAAAACCTGACAAGGCTTCAAGCAGGAAGTACCCTGTCTGACAAGGAGTCGTGCGTCTTACCTCTTTTTATTGAAAAGTAAGGATCTTAGCTGTAACGTGACAATTCCCAGGGCTCCAATAGGCTCTCAGAGCCCGCGAAATAACTGAAGGTTTACGAGGGAACCTCAGGTTGAAACATATTATCGCCTTTTGTAAGTGGCTGCTCGGAGGACCTTTCAATGATGCGCGTGCATGAGTCGCTTCTGAGGATAAATTTTATTCGGCTGTTTAGGCTCAATGCATACTCCCGGTCGGAATATTATCACTTCTCTACGACATAAATGGCATAAAAATTGGTTTTAAACAGCGGTTGACATGCTTCGAAGTACGGTAATGGAATATTTAGACATTTTTGACACGCCAATGCGCCATGCGCGACACCGCGAAGAAGCATTCTAGAACTCACGAACAAAACGTCGCTGTTGGAACATAACGATGGATTATTTGGGACCAAACCAACATTTGTTATTGAAGTAGAAGTCCTGGCAGTGTATTCTGATGAAGAACAAGCAAGGTAAGAACATTTTTCTTATAGGAAATGTGATTTTGGTGGAGGCTGAACTGGGTGGGTATCTAAATAGCTAGCCCTGTAATGCCGGGCTATGTACTTAGATTATTGCAAAATGTGCTTCATCCGAAAAGCTATTTTAAAATCGGACATATCGAGTGCATAGAGGGGTAATGTATCTATAATTCTTAAAATAATTGTTATGCTTTTTGTGAACGTTTATCGTGAGTAATTTAGCAAACTGTTAGTAAATTCACCGGAAGTTTGCGGTGGTTATGCGTTTTCTGAACGTCACATGCTAATGCAAAAAGCTGTTTTTTGATATAAATATGAACTTGATTGAACAGACATGCATGTATTGTATAACACAATGTCCTAGGTGTGTCATCTGATGAAGATCATCAAAGGTTAGTGCTGCATTTAGCTGTGGTTTGGGTTTATGTGACATGATATGCTAGCTTGAAAAATGGGTGTCAGATTTTTTCTGGCTGGGCACTCTGCTGACATAATCTAATGTTTTGCTTTCGTTGTAAAGCCTTTTTGAAATCGGACAGTGGGGTTAGATTAACGAGATTCTTGTCTTTAAATAGCTGTGAAATAGTCATATGTTTGAGAAATTGAAGTTATAGCATTTCTAACGATTCAAAAATCGCGCCACTGGATTGAAGTGGCTGTTACGTAGGTGGGACGAAATCGTCCCACATACCCCAGAGAGGTTAATAACCAGAACTTTAGAGAGACGATAACGGAGCAGATGGTGAGCTACGGACCGAGTCAAAGTTCAGATCAATGAGACGACAAGTACCTACCGCCAAGCAAGCCTGTTCCACTTTTTCTTTGTCACGTCTTGCAGACGTGAAGAGGGGGATTTGTAATAAAGATAATCTAACGTTTTACCTAATGATATATAAGGAGGGCATTTGCACAACATGCTTCACAACAGCACACAACAAAATTCCAGAGACATATTGAGCAACCAACTGATACCAATCACGACCACACCCAGAGACAGATGGCTGACTTAAGCACTCACACAAAAATGTCAAGACATGAAAGCGCCCTAGCCACACGACCACTGGTGTAAAAAACAACATTCCATGAATATCGCAACCACCCAGACACGAATTAGCAGAAAAACACACTTAGGGGTGTTGGACTCCGAGGACAAAGGACACTGCCCAGGGCCAATGGGAAGTCGACACCACCTGGAGAATGGACCGTCCCTCCACTCATCGACCAGTCAGGAGAGCGGACCTACTAGACTCAACCTACGTCAACACACTGTTATTTCATTGTATAAATTGGATGCACACCATGTTTCAGGGCGCTCTTCCGCTAGTTCCCTATGAGCTAAACGAAGGAGTCCGTGCACGCTTTGGCAAATATCTTTGTCTCATAATAAACTGCCTACTATAAACTGAATCCACCCGGTCCAGCGTCTTGACTTGGTCTCCTTCTCAAGTAACTGATCATCAACATAGCGAGGGCCAGCCGACTAGAGCATACAGGTCGCAGTGGTCATATCAATACAATTGACCTTTTCTTTACACTGTTCTAATGAAAGTACATTTCCATAATATCAGCTATCTTCCATAAACGTCGAACAAGGATTGAACCCATCTGCTTCAGTTTACAGAAACAGATGATTTAGCATATCTATTTCCTTCTGCGAATGTCAACATTCTGGAAAGTGGGAGTTGTGCAAAAGCTAATTTAACAACTAATTACACTCAACAGAGAAGTTGGGGATTAACGTTGGACCACATACATGTAAAGTACTGGCTCTACCATAGAGATTCTTCCCCTTACTTTAATAGCTGTGTTGCAATATTGATACAACTTGCTTTTCTGCAAAGTCCTCCAATTAAAGCACAGGTCCATGATATCAGATGGCTTTCATAAAGTCACGGATGGGATTTGAACCCATGATCTTCGGTTGACAAGACCAATGCCTTACCACTTGGCCACCATGCCACTCTACGCTGTGAATTATATATCAACAGTCAGGAAAGTAGTAGTTGTGTAAATGTCAATTTGGCACACAAATAAACTCAGTGCATAATCTTGGGATTGAACCGAGGACCTCATACATATTTTGCATGCAGTCCCCCTCTGAGCTTCCATCCCATTTCATTTGCAGATAAAATGCAATATCAATACAATGTACTTTTTATAAACACCACTCCATTGAAACTACAAGGAAATGATAGCAGCAATTCTTAAACCAGGTACAGACTGGGATAGAACCCATAAACTTCAGTTTTTGAAAATGACGCCATAAAAGATGTCAATCATGCCACTTCTGTTCTATAATTGTACAAACAGGGATTGAAGGCATGTTCTTCAGATAACAAAACCAAATTATTTTGCACATCTCTGTTTCCTGCTTAGAATTTCAACATTCTGTAAAGTAGGAGTTGGGTCAATGCAATAATTTTTAATGGAGAAGCTGGGGATTGAACCCAGGACCTCATACATGCAAAGCATGCGCTCTACCACTGAGCTACATCCCCTTTCTTGTGAAGAAAAAAATGTTTCTTTTTTAAATTTTATTTCATCTTTATTTTACAAGGTAAGCTAGTGGAGAACAAGTTCTCATTTAGAACTGCAACCTGGCCAAGATAAAGCAAAGCAGTGCGACACAAACAACAACACAGTGTTACAAATGGAATAAACAAGCGTACAGTAAATAACACAATAGAAAAAAAGAAAGTCTATATACAGTGTGTGCAAATGGCATGAGGAGGTAAGGCAATAAATAGGCCATAGTAGTGTCATGACGTTGGCCTGTGGGTAAGGTTTATGACCCCCCCATAAATACCTTCTCCCTTCCCCTCTCTCTCTGACCCTACTGAAGGACTGGAATAGCCTGTGTTAAATATAGAGAGTCTGGGAACATCAAACAAATAGGGAAAGGAACCATCTTTTGTTAATAAAACCAGTTGGAAATATGCTTGATAACGTAATGAGTATGTATGTCAGTTCATTGTTATCTGAGACATTATGATTGATGGCAGGACGACATAAACTGTACCGGAGAAAGTATACACTCTCTAGTTATCAGAGTCACATGGAATTGTTATGCAATTGAAATGTTTGATATTGAAATTGTTTGTTAGGAGATTAAATGTAATTTTAGCTTCCAAATGAGAGAATTGGGTTTTCATAGGGAAAGTGCCCTGCCGATCAGTGGCCAACCCTGTGAAGAGACATGGGGTTATAAACGATGAAACCCCTCCTTCCCCCTCTCCACTATATAAGTCTTTGACGAAAAGACATTCCAGGTTCCAGTACGAGAGGTCTGCAGCCTCGACGTTATAAGGACAGACATTTTAACTAAACCATATCAAGAACAGAACTAAGCCAACCTCGGCGTGAGCTATGGTATGAACTGGTATGAACTTTGAGCTTATTCACTACAGAAGTGATACTTCCTAGCCGTTGAGTTAGCCGCTGCTAACGTGGGCTAGGAAAGGACGGACGACGGATCCAGTCTAACAACCAGACGAAGATACCACCACCATTGACATTCTTCCACTACACAACAGGAAGATCTGTTGGCCAACCACGGCCAGCATCTACGACCAATCTACCGAAGCGCAGCTCAGAGTAAATATTTATTGCATTTTCCTTTTCCAAATGGGCGGTAATTTAGAATGCATAAGATAATGTATTTACGATAGCATAGCTGCTGTTTCTGTGTTCCTAAATCTTCCCGCTCTTTCATTCAAGCCCAACCCCCTTTTCCTTTGTGTAACCAGCCATGATACAGGCTCAGTCCGCCAGGACGCTTTCTGTATGACATCATTGTATTCTGTGTATTTGTAATTCTGTGTGATTAGTTAGGTATTTAGTAAATAAATAATTAAACCCAATTTTGTATTGCTGATTCAACTTGTTAGCCAGGGTTCGTGAAGATAACCAAGAATTTATAACTTTCATGATGAGATTGAAAATAAGATAAGATTGACTGCTATCGATGTAAAATATTACTAAGTATTTTAAGAGTTTATTCAGAAGATAACAGATCTATAAACGTTCTTCTGTGGTGCCCCGACTTTCTAGTTAATTACATTTACATGATTAGCTTAATCAGGTAATATTAATTACAGAGAAATAATTTTATAAGTTAGCATGTCATATCACTTAATCCGGCATAGCCAAAGACACGACATAAGCGAAGTAATTACAATTTAGCAAATTAACACTGGAGGGATAGATGAGCAGATGATGATGTACAAGTAGAAATACTGGTGTGCAAAAGAGCAGAAAGTAAATAAAAACAATATGTGGATGAGGTAGGTAGATTGGGTGGGCTATTTACAGATGGGCTATGCACAGCTGCAGCGATCGGTTAGCTGCTCAGATAGCTGATGTTTAAAGTTAGTGAGGGAAATATAAGTCTCCAGCTTCAGCGATTTTTGCAATTCGTTCCAGTCATTGGCAGCAGAGAACTGGAAGGAAAGGCGGCCAAAGGAGGTGTTGGCTTTGGGGATGACCAGTGAGATATACCTGCTGTAGCGCGTGCTACGGGTGGGTGTTGTTATCGTGACCAGTGAGCTGAGATAAGGCAGAGCTTTACCTAGCAAAGATTTATAGATGACCTGGAGCCAGTGGGTCTGGTGACAAATAGGTAGCGAGGGCCAGCCGACTAGAGCATACAGGTCGCAGTGGTCATATCAATACAATTTACCTTTTCTTTACACTGTTCTAATGAATGTACATTTCCATAATATCAGCTATCTTCCATAAAGGTCGAACAAGGATTGAACCCATGTGCTTCAGTTTACAGAAACAGATGATTTAGCATATCTATTTCCTTCTTAGAATGTCAACATTCTGGAAAGTGGGAGTTGTGCAAAAGATAATTTAACAACTAAATACACTCAACAGAGAAGTTGGGGATTAACGTTGGACCGCATACATGTAAAGTACTGGCTCTACCACAGAGATACATCCCCTTACTATAATAGCTGTGTTGCAATATTGATACAACTTGCTTTTTCTGCAAAGTCCTCCAATAAAAGCACAGGTCCATGATATCAGATGTCTTTCATACAGGCACGGACAGGATTTGAACCCATGATCTTGAGTTTACGAGACCGACGCCTTACCACTTGGCCACCATGTCACTCTACTCTACAAACTATACATCAACATTCTGGAAAGTAGTAGTTGTGTAAATGTGAATTTGGCACACAAATAAACTCAGTGGAGAATCTTGGGATTGAACCGAGGACCTCATACATATTTTGCATGCACTCCCCCTCTGAGCTTCCATCCCATTTCATTTGCAGATAAAATGCAATATCAATACAATGTACTTTTTATATACACCACTCCATTGAAACAACAATGAAATGATAGCAGCAATTCTTAAACCAGGTACAGACTGGGATCGAACCCATGAACTTCAGTTTTTGAAAATGACGCCATAAAAGTTGGCAACAATGCCACTTCTGTTCTATAAATGTACAAACAGGGATTGAAAGCATGTTCTTCAGATTACAAAACCAAATTATTTAGCACATCTCTGTTTCCTGCTTAAAATTTCAACATTCTGTAAAGTAGAAGTTGGGTCAATGCAATAATTTTAAATGGAGAAGCTGGGGATTGAACCCAGGACCTCATACATGCAAAGCATGCGCTCTACCACTGAGCTACATCCCCTTTCTGGGAAAGAAAAAAATGTTTTAAAAAAAAAAAATTATTTCATCTTTATTTAACCAGGTAAGCTAGTGGAGAACAAGTTCTCATTTAGAACTGCGACCTGGCCAAGATAAAGCAAAGCAGTGCGACACAAACAACAACACAGTGTTACAAATGGAATAAACAAGCGTACAGTCAATAACACAATAGAAAAGAAGAAAGTCTATATACAGTGTGTGCAAATGGCATGAGGAGGTAAGGCAATAAATAGGCCATAGTAGCGAAGTAATTACAATTTAGCAAATTAATACTGGATTGATAGATGAGCAGATGATGATGTGCAAGTAGTAAATACTGGTGTGCAAAAGAGCAGAAAGTAAATAAAAACAATATGTGGATGAGGTAGGTAGATGGGGTGGGCTAATTACAGATGGGCTATGTACAGCTGCAGCGATCGGTTAGCTGCTCATATAGCTGATGTTTAAAGTTATTGAGGGAAATATGAGTCTCCAGCTTCAGCGATTTTTGCAATTCGTTCCAGTCATTGGCAGCAGAGAACTGGAAGGAAAGGCGGCCAAAGGAGGTGTTGGCTTTGGGGATGACCAGTGAGATATACCTGCTGGAGCGCGTGCTACGGGTGGGTGTTGTTATCGTGACCAGTGAGCTGAGATAAGGCGGAGCTTTACCTAGCATAGACTTATAGATGACCTGGAGCCAGTGGGTCTGGTGACGAATAGGTAGCGAGGGCCAGCCGACTAGAGCATACAGGTCGCAGTGGTCATATCAATACAATTTACCTTTTCTTTACACTGTTCTAATGAATGTACATTTCCATAATATCAGCTATCTTCCATAAACGTGGAACAAGGATTGAACCAATGTGCTTCAGTTTACAGAAACAGATGATTTAGCATATCTATTTCCTTCTTAGAATGTCAACATTCTGGAAAGTGGGAGTTGTGCAAAAGATAATTTACAACTAAATACACTCAACAGAGAAGTTGGGGATTAACGTTGGACCGCATACATGTAAAGCACTGGCTCTACCATAGAGATACATCCCCTTACTATAATAGCTGTGTTGCAATATTGATACAACTTGCTTTTTCTGCAAAGTCCTCCAATAAAAGCACAGGTCCATGATATCAGATGTCTTTCATAAAGGCAGGGATAGGATTTGAACCCATGATCTTCGGTTTACGACACCGACGCCTTACCACTTGGCCACCATGCCACTCTACTCTACAAATAATACTTCAACATTCTGGAAAGTAGTAGTTGTGTAAATGTGAATTTGGCACACAAATAAACTCAGTGGAGAATCTTGGGATTGAACCGAGGACCTCATACATATTTTGCATGCACTCCCCCTCTGAGCTTCCATCCCATTTCATTTGCAGATAAAATCAATATCAATACAATGTACTTTTTATATACACCACTCCATTGAAACTACAATGAAATGATAGCAGCAATTCTTAAACCAGGTACAGACTGGGATCGAACACATGAACTTCAGTTTTTGAAAATGACGCCATAAAAGTTGGCAACAATGCCTCTTCTGTTCTATAAATGTACAAACAGGGATTGAACGCATGTTCTTCAGATTACAAGATCAAATTATTTAGCACATCTCTGTTTCCTGCTTAAGATTTCAAAATTCTGTAAAGTAGGAGTTGGGTCAATGCAATAACTTTAAATGGAGAAGCTGGGGATTGAACCCAGGACCTCATACATGCAAAGCATGCGCTCTACCACTGAGCTACATCCCATTTCTGGAATATATATTATTTTTTTAAAAATTTTATTTCACCTTTATTTAATCAGGTGAGCTCGTGGAGAACAAGTTCTCATTGAGAACTGCGACCTGGCCAAGATAAAGCAAAGCAGTTCGACAACATACAACAACACAGAGTTACACATGGAATAAACAAAACATACAGTCAATAACACAATAGAAAATCTGTATACAGTGTGTGCAAATGAAGTAAGGAGGTAAGGCAATAAATAGGCCATAGTTGCGAAGTAATTACAATTTAGCAATTAACACTGGAATGATAGATGATGATGTGCAAGTAGAAATACTGGTGTGCAAAAGTGCAGAAAAACAAAAACAAATATGGGGATGAGGTAGGTAGATTGGGTCGGCTGTTTACAGATGGGCCATGTACAGGTGCAGTGATCTGTGAGCTGCTCTGACAGCTGGTGCTTAAAGTTAATGAGGGAGATATGAGTCTCCAGCTTCAGTGATTTTTGCAATTTGTTCCAGTCATTGGCAGCAGAGAACTGGAAGGAAAGTCGGCCAAAGGAGGAATTGGCTTTTGGGGATGACCAGTGAGATATACCTGCTGGAGCGCGTGCTGTTTAATTTTTTAATTTTACCTGCAAGTCAGATAAGAACAAATTCTTATTTTCAATGACAGCCTAGGAACAGTGGGTTAACTACCTTGTTCAGAGGCAGAACGACAGATTTCTACCTTGTCAGCTCGGGGATTCAATCTTGCAACCTTCCGGTTACTAGTCCAACGCTCTAACCACTAGGCTACCCTGCTGCCCCTACGGGTGGGTGCTGTTATGGTGACCAGTGAGCTGAGATAAGGCGGAGCTTTACCTAGCAGAGACTTATAGATGACCTGGAGCCAGTGGGTCTGGTGACGAATAGGTAGCGAGGGCCAGCCGACTAGAGCATACAGGTCGCAATGATGGGTAGTATATGGGGCTTTAGTGACAAAACGGATGGCACTGTGATAGACTGCGTCCAATTTGCTGAGTAGAGTGTTGGAGGCTATTTTGTAAATGACATCGCCGAAGTCAAGGATCGGTAGAATAGTCAGTTTTACGAGGGTATGTTTGGCGGGGTTGGGGTTCGTTCCTTGTCAATCATTGTTGAAATTAGCATTCAGACAATATCTTTAAGTAAATCAATCATTCATTTATTAATGCAATTGCAGACAGAAGTTGACAGCAGGAACATTGCAGGTATGTTTCCCAGTATGTTCCCACCTAAAGGCACAGCTGATTTTATGCATGTGATCCCTAGTGGTATGATCCCCTACGTCAATGTATGTGTGTATCAATAAGCTGAGGTTACCTTATAAGGTACTGTAGCTTCTCTGAATTTATTAGCATTGTCCACTGTCTCACAAGATCAAAACCAGACAGTGGTTACTTCTCTATCTAGTTTCAGTCTGACTCAGACCCAGCCTGCAGCTCACTCTCACAGCAGCCAGGGCTTAACCACAAAGACTAATATATATGGCTTGTACAACGTATAGTGGCAGAGTTTAGACACATAGCAACAGTATCTTATTATATGGCCTGCAGCAAAACATATGGATCTTAAAGTCCCCTTAATCAATAATGGGGAGGGTCTTTGGAAGCCGATTCTAGATTGAATTTTGGATTGGAGATGCTTAATGTGAGTCTGGAAGGAGAGTTTACAGTCTAACCAGACACCTAGGTATTTGTAGTTGTCCACATATTCTAAGTCAGAACCGTCCAGAGTAGTGATGCTGGGCAGACGGGCAGGTGCGGGCAGCGATCGGTTGAAGAGCATGCATTTAGTTTTACTTGTATTTAAGAGCATTTGGAGGCCACGGACGGAGTGTTGTATAGCATTGAAGCTCGTCTGGAGGTTTGTTAACACAGTGTCCAAAGAGGGGCCAGAAATATACAGAATGGTGTCGTCTGCGTAGAGGTGGATCAGAGAATCACCAACAGCAAGAGCGACATCATTGATTTAAACAGAGAAAAAAGTCTGCCTGAGAATTGAACCCTGTGGTTACCCCCATAGAGACTGCCAGAAGTCCGGACAACAGGCCCTCCGATTTGACACACTGAACTCTATCAGAGAAGTAGTTGGTGAACCAGGCGAGGTAATCATTTGAGAAACCAAGACTGTTGAGTCTGACGATAAATATGTGGTGATTGACAGAGTTGAAAGCCTTGGCCAGGTCGATGAATACGGCTGCACAGTACTGTTTTTTTATCGATGGTGGTTATGACATCATTTAGGACCTTGAGCGTGGCAGAGGTGCACCCGTGACCAGCTCGGAAACCGGATTTCATAATCTCTGTCTCTCTGTCTGTCTGTCTGTCTGTCTTCAGCAGTTTGGCTGTTGTTTTTATTGTCTGTTCGATAGCAACAGACGATGTTTCGCAACCGGTTTAGATGCTCAATGTCTAGTAGAGGAAGTCAAAACCCAACAGTCTGTCTACCCCTGGCTAGAGGCAGGTCGATTATCTGACTGGACGTTACACTCCATCAACATGGTTAACGTTGAGAGTCTGAAATCTCTACTCGACAACATAGTGAAAAGATTGGCAGAAGGGGGCAGTTTTTATCTAATAATCACTCTCATCTTCATTCAGTACACTGTGTTTCATGTAGAGTTTGTTTGCAGCTGCAAACCTGAAGTTTTGAACTGTGTCATGTACATCCTGATTCCAGTTTTTCTGTTGATGTTCCTCGTTCTCTGGACGGATCAGATGTTCAAAAGACTATGTCGGTTCACATGCAGACGGAGTCTCAAATGTCATTTTGGCTGTAGACTGTGCTCCCTTCTGTGTAAGTCATTCTGTGTCGGGTTGCTTTGGATTGCATCTGTGCTCATCGATGGAGACTGGTACGTGTGCTGTGGAAACAATCTCCCTAATGACAAAGTTGATCTTCCCTGCAAAAAAAATGTGCTCATCCCTGAAGACAAAAATACCCTGGCTCAACTCAGAAATGATTCGTTGGTGAGTGCCTCGTCGTATTTTTCGATATATCTTGTAATTTACTGCACTGTGACGGCTACAGATTTATGAAGAGGTGATGTGGTGAAAGTTAGTGATGCCGGAGCTTCTACGGGGCACGGGGTCGTCATCTATAATAATTTTGTTGAGGTATGAAATACATTTTGACAGATGAAACCTTACATGAACTATAAGTCAGTAAAGTGTCTCCAACTGTGAGTCTTGGTGTGAACTCTAAAGACCTACATATTAAAGCCGTTCTGAACAGTGGGTGTGATATTTACATCCTAGTGTGAAGTCCCGTCCCCTAAATCAACAAGGTGTGAAATACATTTTGACAGAAGCCATCCTACAATACTAATGTGTTTGTCATCATTTTCTTTCAGGTTATTGGTTTGTTATGTCTGCTGGCTGTTGCTTTTGGGTTCATCCTGTCTATCATACCTCCATGTCGTTGCCGTGCTAAGAACACGCCTGGGAGTCAGAACACGCCTGATCGCGGTTGTTGTATCACATTTTGTGAGGCTTGTTGTAAATCTTATCACAGGCATTTATATGAGGAGAGTGTTTTGGAAGAAACTGAAATTATAATGAGAGACATTCTAAAGGAGAAAGCTAAAGAGTATGTATCTGTTACAGTGAGCCAAATAAGACCCCTTACTGAGACAACGAATAAAGACCAGAAGGTAAATAGTGATGAGGGGGGAAACCCATCAGTGTCCCTTCCAGAGACACAGAGAGGTGAGGGGGCAGTAGGAGACGCTCATACATTTGATTGGGATAAAATATCGAATTTAGCTTTTGACATGATTGATGACTTACATAAAACTTCAAAACCACAAGAGGGATCAAGTGGGGATGATGGAAAAGGGGGATCAATACAACCCCGTCCATCTGATGCAGTTAATGATCAGGGTGGGGATGATGATGATGAAGGGGGATCAATACAACCCCCTGCATCTGAGGCAGTTAATGATCAGGGTGATGATGATGATGATGAAGGGGGATCAATACAACCCCCTGCATCTGAGGCAGTTAATGATCAGGGTGGGGATGATGGAAAGGGGGGATCAATACAACCCCGTCCGTCTGATGCAGTTAATGATCAGGGTGGGGAGGATGATGATGAAGGGGGATCAATACAACCCCATGCATCTGAGGCAGTTAATGATCAGGGTGGGGATGATGATGATGAAGGGGGATCAATACAACCCCGTCCATCTGATGCAGTTAATGATCAGGGTGGGGATGATGATGATGAAGGGGGATCAATACAACCCCCTGCATCTGAGGCAGTTAATGATCAGGGTGGGGATGATGATGATGAAGGGGGATCAATACAACCCCATGCATTTGAGGCAGTTAATGATCAGGGTGATGAGGATGATGGAAAAGCAATTGGTGAACCGTGAGAAGGGAAGACCAAATTAAAATTAAAACTTACAAAAAACTGCTCAGGAAGGTGATGAATAATGATATTAATTAATAATAATTAAAATTTATGAAAAAAGTATATTGATGAAATTGTAAAGCTGGTCATTATCTATGATTATTATGAATAGAATTGTCTCTATTGTTGTTGTTTTTTTAATCCTGTCAAGTGGACAGTTTATTAGGTGTACCCATCTAGTATCGAGTCGGACCCCCCTCCAGAAAGTCCCAAAGCCTGTCTGCCTGCTTTATATAGCAAGCCATGGCCACGTGTCTGTCGGAGCGAACCATTTTCGTGAACTGGGGGGTGTACCTAATAAACTGGCCTCTGAGTGTATATTCAGATTTCATATATTTTCTGATTTTCCAGACATTGAACTATAATGACATTGAAATCTATAATGTTGATTCATGTCGCTCGCAAAAATACGAAAAAACTATTTTTTTTAAATTGAAAAAAAAAAAATTGCATTCATTTATAATCATCTTGCAAATCTCTGTTTTTTTATGATTCTCTGTTCCTCTGTCCAGTGTCTGTGTTCTTTTGCCCATCTTAATCTTTTCTTTTTATTGGCCAGTCTGAGATATGGCTTTTTGATAAAATAATTTATATGTTTAAGGTAATAACTAAATGATTCCACCCTGAAACATATAACTGTGTAAAGAATTATAATTATAAGACTGTAATTCTATAACTGTGTGTGTGTATAGGACAAGCTAAGACTTTACTATTTAGCAATGTAAGTGAGACATGTAAGGAAAAGGGGAACTGTTAACAGACAGCAGACAACTTGTGACCACTGTGAAACTGATAACAGGAAGAAGATCTCCCCACCCAGGGAGGGGAGAAACCATTAGGCTTGCAGTAGATTATGTAACATGTGGCAGGACATGATTAGCAATGTATGTGATGGAGAAGACTTGTAAATTAGCATTGACAGTGTTAAAGAAGAGGAGGGGCATTTATAAGGGGTATGACATATGGTATGACCAAATGTGAGGTATAAATGGCTATGTGCTTGCATGATTTGTAGAGCTCTCTGAATAAAGAACTAACCTTTTGCAGAAATCTGGGACTTTGTCTAATTCTTCTATTAACCAGGGGCCTTACAACCTCTGGAGAATTGGTCACAGCTATAGTGATTGTTATTATCATCATTGGGATTGGAAATTGCCATGACACTTTTTCTTTGCAACTCTGCCTAGAAGGCCAGCATCCCGGAGTCGCTTCTTCACTGTTGACGTTGAGACTGGTGTTTTGCACGGTACTATTTAATAAAGCTGCCAGTTGAGGACTTGTGAGGCGTCTGTTTCTCAAACTAGACACTCTAATGTACTTGTCCTCTTGCTCAGCTGTGCACCGGGGCCTCCCACTCCCCTTTCTATTCTGGTTAGAGCCAGTTTGAGATGTTCTGTGTAGGGAGTAGTACACAGCGTTGTATGAGATCTTCAGTTTCTTGGCAATTTCTCGCATGGAATAGCCTTCATTCCTCCGAACAAGAATAGACTGACGAGTTTCAGAAGAAAGTCCTTTGTTTCTGGCCATTTTGAGCCTGTAATCGAACCCACAAATGCTGATGCTCCAGATACTCAACAAGTCTAAAGAAGGCCTGATTTTTTGCTTCTTTAATCAGAACAACAGTTTTCAGCTGTGCTAACGTAATTGCAAAAAGGGTTTTCTAATGATCAATTAGCCTTTTAAAATGATCAACTTGGATTAGCTAACACAACGATGCCATTGGAACACAGGAGTGATGGTTGCTGATAATGGGCCTCTGGACGCCTATGTAGATATTCCACATTA
The DNA here is from genome assembly GCF_901001165.1 of Salmo trutta. Lineage (NCBI taxonomy): Eukaryota > Metazoa > Chordata > Actinopteri > Salmoniformes > Salmonidae > Salmo > Salmo trutta. The sequence continues at coordinate 239,636 of NW_021822690.1, forward strand.
AAATCAGCCGTTTCCAGCTACAATAGTCATTTACAACATTAACAATATCTACACTGTATTTCTGATCAATTTGATGTTATTTTAATGGACAAAAAAAATGGCTTTTCTTTCAAAAACAAGGACATTTCTAAGTGACCCCAAACTTTTGAACGGTAGTGTATACATTATTAAAGTGACTAGTGTTCCATTATTGAAGTGGTGATTCCATGTCTATGTATAGAGGGCAGCAGCCTCTAAGGTGCAGGGTTGAGTAACCGGGTGGTAGACGGCTAGTCTGATGGCGATTTAACACTGTCAATGCTTATTTACAAGTTTTCTCCATCACATTGCTTATCATATCCTGCCCCATGTTACATAATCTACTGCAAGCCCAATGGTTTCTCCCCTCCCTGGGTGGGGAGACCTTCCTGTTTATCAGTTTCACAGTAGTCAGAAGTTGTCTGCTGTCTATTAACAGTTCCCCTTTTCCTTGAATGTCTCAGCTTGTCCTATGCACACACATTTATATAATTAGTATGATAATCACTCAGTTATATATTTTCAGGGTGGAATCATTTAGTCAAAACCTTAAACGTATAAATTATTTTATCAGTGGTGGGTGCTGAGGGTGCTGGGTAATGAGGGTTCTGAGGGTACTGAGTGTGGTGGGTGGTACTGAATGCTTGGTGGGTGGTGCTGGGTGGTGGATGGTGGGTGCTGGGTGATGGCTTCACTAGGGCCCTCTCTCTTCAGCCGTCTCCACTAGGGCCCTCTCAGCCAGCCATCTCCACTAGGACCCTCTCAGCCAGCCATCTCCACTAGGGCCCTCTCAGCCAGCCGTCTCCACTAGGGCCCTCTCAGCCAGCCGTCTCCACTAGGGCCCTCTCAGACAGCCGTCTCCACTAGGGCCCTGTCAGCCAGCCATCTCCACTAGGGCCCTCTCAGCCAATAATTTTAAATGGAGAAGCTGGGGATTGAACCCAGGACCTCATACATGCAAAGCTTGCGCTCTACCACTGAGCTACATCCCCTTTCTGGGAAAGAATTTTTTTTTTCTTTCTGCAGCGATCGGTTAGCTGCTCAGATAGCTGATGTTTAAAGTTAGTGAGGGAAATATAAGTCTCCAGCTTCAGCGATTTTTGCAATTCGTTCCAGTCATTGGCAGCAGAGAACTGGAAGGAAAGGCGGCCAAAAGAGGTGTTGGCTTTGGGGATGACCAGTGAGATATACCTGCTGTAGCGCGTGCTACGGGTCGGTGTTGTTATCGTGACCAGTGAGCTGAGATAAGGCGGAGCTTTACCTAGCATAGACTTATAGATGACCTGGAGCCAGTGGGTCTGGTGACGAATAGGTAGCGAGGGCCAGCCGAGTCGAGCATACAGGTCGCAGTGGTCATATCAATACAATTTACCTTTTCTTTACACTGTTCTAATGAATGTACATTTCCATAATATCAGCTATCTTCCATAAACGTGGAACAAGGATTGAACCAATGTGCTTCAGTTTACAGAAACAGATCATTTAGCATATCTATTTCCTTCTTAGAATGTCAACATTCTGGAAAGTGGGAGTTGTGCAAAAGATAATTTAACAACTAAATACAATCAACAGAGAAGTTGAGGATTAACGTTGGACCGCATACATGTAAAGTACTGGATCGACCATAGAGATACATCCCCTTACTATAATAGCTGTGTTGCAATATTGATACACCTTGCTTTTTCTGGAAAGTCCTCCAATAAGAGCGCCGGTCCATGATATCAGATGTCTTTCATACAGGCACGGACGGGATTTGAACCCATGATCTTCGGTTGACGAGACCGACGCCTTACCACTTGGCCACCATGCCACTCTACTCTACAAATTATACATCAACATTCTGGAAAGTAGTAGTTGTGTAAATGTGAATTTGGCCCACAAATAAACTCAGTGGAGAATCTTGGTATTGAACCGAGGACCTCATACATATTTTGCATGCAGTCCCCCTCTGAGCTTCCATCCCATTTCATTTGCAGATAAAATGCAATATCAATACAATGTACTTTTTATATACACCACTCCATTGAAACTACAATGAAATGATAGCAGCAATTCTTAAACCAGGTACAGACTGGGATCGAACCCATGAACTTCAGTTTTTGAAAATGACGCCATAAAAGTTGGCAACAATGCCACGTCTGTTCTATGAATGTACAAACAGGGATTGAACGCATGTTCTTCAGATTACAAGACTAAATTATTTAGCACATCTCTGTTTCCTGCTTAAAATTTCAACATTCTGTAAAGTAGGAGTTGGGTCAATGCAATAATTTTCAATGGAGAAGCTGGGGATTGAACCCAGGACCTCATACATGCAAAGCATGCGCTTTACCACTGAGCTACATCCCCTTTCTGGTAAATAAAAAAATGTTTCTTCTTTTATTGTATTTCATCTTAATTTAACCAGGTAAGATAGTGGAGAACAAGTTCTCCTTTAGAACTGCGACCTGGCCAAGATAAAGCAAAGCAGTGCGACACAAACAACAACATAGAGTTACAAATGGAATAAACAAGCGTACAGTCAATAACACACTAGAAAAAAAGAAAGTCTATATACAGTGTGTGCAAATGGCATGAGGAGGTACGGCAAAAAATAGGCCATAGAAGCGAAGTAATTACAATTTAGCAAATTAATACTGGAGTGATAGATGAGCAGATGATGATGTGCAAGTAAAAATACTGGTGTGCAAAAGAGCAGAAAGTAAATAAAAACAATATGTGGATGAGGTAGGTAGATTGGGTGGGCTATTTACAGATGGGCTATGTACAGCTGCAGCGATCGGTTAGCTGCTCAGATAGCTGATGTTTAAAGTTAGTGAGGGAAATATAAGTCTCCAGCTTCAGCGATTTTTGCAATTCGTTCAAGTCATTGGCAGCAGAGAACTGGAAGGAAAGGCGGCCAAAAGAGGTGTTGGCATTGGGGATGACCAGTGAGATATACCTGCTGTAGCGCGTGCTACGGGTCGGTGTTTTTATCGTAACCAGTGAGCTGAGATAAGGCGGAGCTTTACCTAGCATAGACTTATAGATGACCTGGAGCCAGTGGGTCTGGTGACGAATAGGTAGCGAGGGCCAGCCGACTAGAGCATACAGGTCGCAGTGGTCATTTCAATACAATTTACCTTTTCTTTACACTGTTCTAATGAATGTACATTTCCATAATATCAGCTATCTTCCATAAACGTGGAACAAGGATTGAACCAATGTGCTTCAGTTTACAGAAACAGATGATTTAGCATATCTATTTCCTTCTTAGAATGTCAACATTCTGGAAAGTGGGAGTTGTGCAAAAGATAATTTAACAACTAAATAGAATCAACAGAGAAGTTGGGGAATAACGTTGGACCGCATACATGTAAAGTACTGGATCTACCATAGAGATACATCCCCTTACTATAATAGCTGTGTTGCAATATTGATACACCTTGCATTATCTGGAAAGTCCTCCAATAAGAGCACAGGTCCATGATATCAGATGTCTTTAATACAGGCACGGACGGGATTTGAACCCATGATCTTCAGTTTACGAGACCGACGCCTTACCACTTGGCCACCATGCCACTCTACTCTACAAATTATACATCAACATTCTGGAAAGTAGTAGTTGTGTAAATGTGAATTTGGCACACAAATAAACTCAGTGGAGAATCTTGGTATTGAACCGAGGACCTCATACATATTTTGCATGCACTCCCCCTCTGAGCTTCCATCCCATTTCATTTGCAGATAAAATGCAATATCAATACAATGTACTTTTTATATACACCACTCCATTGAAACTACAATGAAATGATAGCAGCAATTCTTAAACCAGGTACAGACTGGGATCGAACCCATGAACTTCAGTTTTTGAAAATGACGCCATAAAAGTTGGCAACAATGCCACGTCTGTTCTATGAATGTACAAACAGGGATTGAACGCATGTTCTTCAGATTACAAGACTAAATTATTTAGCACATCTCTGTTTCCTGCTTAAAATTTCAACATTCTGTAAAGTAGGAGTTGGGTCAATGCAATAATTTTAAATGGAGAAGCTGGGGATTGAACCCAGGACCTCATACATGCGAAGCATGCGCTCTACCACTGAGCTACATCCCCTTTCTTGGAAAGAAAAAAATGTTTATTTTTTTTATTTTATTTCATCTTTATTTAACCAGGTAAGCTAGTGGAGAACAAGTTCTCCTTTAGAACTGCGACCTGGCCAAGATAAAGCAAAGCAGTGCGACACAAACAACAACACAGTGTTACAAATGGAATAAACAAGCGTACAGTCAATAACACAATAGAAAAAAAGAAAGTCTATATACAGTGTGTGCAAATGGCATGAGGAGGTACGGCAAAAAATAGGCCATAGTAGCGAAGTAATTACAATTTAGCAAATTAATACTGGAGTGATAGATGAGCAGATGATGATGTGCAAGTAAAAATACTGGTGTGCAAAAGAGCAGAAAGTAAATAAAAACAATATGTGGATGAGGTAGGTAGATTGGGTGGGCTCTTTACAGATGGGCTATGTAGAGCTGCAGCGATCGGTTAGCTGCTCAGATAGCTGATGTTTAAAGTTAGTGAGGGAAATATAAGTCTCCAGCTTCAGCGATTTTTGCAATTCGTTCCAGTCATTGGCAGCAGAGAACTGGAAGGAAAGGCGGCCAAAAGAGGTGTTGGCTTTGGGGATGACCAGTGAGATATACCTGCTGTAGCGCGTGCTACGGGTCGGTGTTGTTATCGTGACCAGTGAGCTGAGATAAGGCGGAGCTTTACCTAGCATAGACTTATAGATGACCTGGAGCCAGTGGGTCTGGTGACGAATAGGTAGCGAGGGCCAGCCGAGTAGAGCATACAGGTCGCAGTGGTCATATCAATACAATTTACCTTTTCTTTACACTGTTCTAATGAATGTACATTTCCATAATATCAGCTATCTTCCATAAACGTGGAACAAGGATTGAACCAATGTGCTTCAGTTTACAGAAACAGATGATTTAGCATATCTATTTCCTTCTTAGAATGTTAACATTCTGGAAAGTGGGAGTTGTGCAAAAGATAATTTAACAACTAAATACAATCAACAGAGAAGTTGGGGATTAACGTTGGACCGCATACATGTAAAGTACTGGATCGACCATAGAGATACATCCCCTTACTATAATAGCTGTGTTGCAATATTGATACACCTTGCTTTTTCTGGAAAGTCCTCCAATAAGAGCGCCGGTCCATGATATCAGATGTCTTTCATACAGGCACGGACGGGATTTGAACCCATGATCTTCGGTTTACGAGACCGACGCCTTACCACTTGGCCACCATGCCACTCTACTCTACAAATTATACATCAACATTCTGGAAAGTAGTAGTTGTGTAAATGTGAATTTGGCACACAAATAAACTCAGTGGAGAATCTTGGTGTTGAACCGAGGACCTCATACATATCTTGCATGCACTCCCCCTCTGAGCTTCCATCCCATTTCATTTGCAGATAAAATGCAATATCAATACAATGTACTTTTTATATACACCACTCCATTGACACTACAATGAAATGATAGCAGCAATTCTTAAACCAGGTACAGACTGGGAACGAACCCATGAACTTCAGTTTTTGAAAATGACGCCATAAAAGTTGGCAACAATGCCACGTCTGTTCTATGAATGTACAAACAGGGATTGAACGCATGTTCTTCAGATTACAAGACTAAATTATTTAGCACATCTCTGTTTCCTGCTTAAAATTTCAACATTCTGTAAAGTAGGAGTTGGGTCAATGCAATAATTTTCAATGGAGAAGCTGGGGATTGAACCCAGGACCTCATACATGCAAAGCATGCGCTCTACCACTGAGCTACATCCCCTTTCTTGTAAATAAAAAAATGTTTCTTCTTTTATTGTATTTCATCTTAATTTAACCAGGTAAGCTAGTGGAGAACAAGTTCTCCTTTAGAACTGCGACCTGGCCAAGATAAAGCAAAGCAGTGCGACACAAACAACAACATAGAGTTACAAATGGAATAAACAAGCGTACAGTCAATAACACACTAGAAAAAAAGAAAGTCTATATACAGTGTGTGCAAATGGCATGAGGAGGTACGGCAAAAAATAGGCCATAGTAGCGAAGTAATTACAATTTAGCAAATTAATACTGGAGTGATAGATGAGCAGATGATGATGTGCAAGTAAAAATACTGGTGTGCAAAAGAGCAGAAAGTAAATAAAAACAATATGTGGATGAGGTAGGTAGATTGGGTGGGCTATTTACAGATGGGCTATGTACAGCTGCAGCGATCGGTTAGCTGCTCAGATAGCTGATGTTTAAAGTTAGTGAGGGAAATATAAGTCTCCAGCTTCAGCGATTTTTGCAATTCGTTCAAGTCATTGGCAGCAGAGAACTGGAAGGAAAGGCGGCCAAAAGAGGTGTTGGCTTTGGGGATGACCAGTGAGATATACCTGCTGTAGCGCGTGCTACGGGTCGGTGTTTTTATCGTGACCAGTGAGCTGAGATAAGGCGGAGCTTTACCTAGCATAGACTTATAGATGACCTGGAGCCAGTGGGTCTGGTGACGAATAGGTAGCGAGGGCCAGCCGACTAGAGCATACAGGTCGCAGTGGTCATTTCAATACAATTTACCTTTTCTTTACACTGTTCTAATGAATGTACATTTCCATAATATCAGCTATCTTCCATAAACGTGGAACAAGGATTGAACCAATGTGCTTCAGTTTACAGAAACAGATGATTTAGCATATCTATTTCCTTCTTAGAATGTCAACATTCTGGAAAGTGGGAGTTGTGCAAAAGATAATTTAACAACTAAATAGAATCAACAGAGAAGTTGGGGAATAACGTTGGACCGCATACATGTAAAGTACTGGATCTACCATAGAGATACATCCCCTTACTATAATAGCTGTGTTGCAATATTGATACACCTTGCTTTTTCTGGAAAGTCCTCCAATAACAGCACAGGTCCATGATATCAGATGTCTTTAATACAGGCACGGACGGGATTTGAACCCATGATCTTCGGTTTACAAGACCGACGCCTTACCACTTGGCCACCATGCCACTCTACTCTACAAATTTTACATCAACATTCTGGAAAGTAGTAGTTGTGTAAATGTGAATTTGGCACACAAATAAACTCAGTGGAGAATCTTGGGATTGAACCGAGGACCTCATACATATTTTGCATGCACTCCCCCTCTGAGCTTCCATCCCATTTCATTTGCAGATAAAATGCAATATCAATACAATGTACTTTTTATATACAAAACTCCATTGAAACTACAATGAAATGATAGCAGCAATTCTTAAACCAGGTACAGACTGGGATCGAACCCATGAACTTCAGTTTTTGAAAATGACGCCATAAAAGTTGGCAACAATGCCACGTCTGTTCTATGAATGTACAAACAGGGATTGAACGCATGTTCTTCAGATTACAAGACTAAATTATTTAGCACATCTCTGTTTCCTGCTTAAAATTTCAACATTCTGTAAAGTAGGAGTTGGGTCAATGCAATAATTTTAAATGGAGAAGCTGGGGATTGAACCCAGGACTTCATACATGCGAAGCATGCGCTCTACCACTGAGCTACATCCCCTTTCTTGGAAAGAAAAAAATGTTTATTTTTTTTATTTTATTTCATTTTTATTTAACCAGGTAAGCTAGTGGAGAACAAGTTCTCCTTTAGAACTGCGACCTGGCCAAGATAAAGCAAAGCAGTGCGACACAAACAACAACACAGAGTTACAAATGGAATAAACAAGCGTACAGTCAATAACACAATAGAAAAAAAGAAAGTCTATATACAGTGTGTGCAAATGGCTTGAGGAGGTACGGCAAAAAATAGGCCATAGTAGCGAAGTAATTACAATTTAGCAAATTAATACTGGAGTGATAGATGAGCAGATGATGATGTGCAAGTAAAAATACTGGTGTGCAAAAGAGCAGAAAGTAAATAAAAACAATATGTGGATGAGGTAGGTAGATTGGGTGGGCTATTTACAGATGGGCTATGTACAGCTGCAGCGATCGGTTAGCTGCTCAGATAGCTGATGTTTAAAGTTAGTGAGGGAAATATAAGTCTCCAGCTTCAGCGATTTTTGCAATTCGTTCCAGTCATTGGCAGCAGAGAACTGGAAGGAAAGGCGGCCAAAAGAGGTGTTGGCTTTGGGGATGACCAGTGAGATATACCTGCTGTAGCGCGTGCTACTGGTCGGTGTTGTTATCGTGACCAGTGAGCTGAGATAAGGCGGAGCTTTACCTAGCATAGACTTATAGATGACCTGGAGCCAGTGGGTCTGGTGACGAATAGGTAGCGAGGGCCAGCCGAGTAGAGCATACAGGTCGCAGTGGTCATATCAATACAATTTACCTTTTCTTTACACTGTTCTAATGAATGTACATTTCCATAATATCAGCTATCTTCCATAAACGTGGAACAAGGATTGAACCAATGTGCTTCAGTTTACAGAAACAGATGATTTAGCATATCTATTTCCTTCTTAGAATGTCAACATTCTGGAAAGTGGGAGTTGTGCAAAAGATAATTTAACAACTAAATACAATCAACAGAGAAGTTGGGGATTAACGTTGGACCGCATACATGTAAAGTACTGGATCGACCATAGAGATACATCCCCTTACTATAATAGCTGTGTTGCAATATTGATACACCTTGCTTTTTCTGGAAAGTCCTCCAATAAGAGCACCTGTCCATGATATCAGATGTCTTTCATACAGGCACGGACGGGATTTGAACCCATGATCTTCGGTTTACGAGACCGACGCCTTACCACTTGGCCACCATGCCACTCTACTCTACAAGTTATACATCAACATTCTGGAAAGTAGTAGTTGTGTAAATGTGAATTTGGCACACAAATAAACTCAGTGGAGAATCTTGGGATTGAACCGAGGACCTCATACATATTTTGCATGCACTCCCCCTCTGAGCTTCCATCCCATTTCATTTGCAGATAAAATGCAATATCAATACAATGTACTTTTTATATACACCACTCCATTGAAACTACAATGAAATGATAGCAGCAATTCTTAAACCAGGTACAGACTGGGATCGAACCCATGAACTTCAGTTTTTGAAAATGACGCCATAAAAGTTGGCAACAATGCCACTTCTGTTCTATAAATGTACAAACAGGGATTGAACGCATGTTCTTCAGATTACAAGACTAAATTATTTAGCACATCTCTGTTTCCTGCTTAAAATTTCAACATTCTGTAAAGTAGGAGTTGGGTCAATGCAATAATTTTCAATGGAGAAGCTGGGGATTGAACCCAGGACCTCATACATGCAAAGCATGCGCTCTACCACTGAGCTACATCCCCTTTCTTGTAAATAAAAAAATGTTTCTTCTTTTATTGTATTTCATCTTAATTTAACCAGGTAAGCTAGTGGAGAACAAGTTCTCCTTTAGAACTGCGACCTGGCCAAGATAAAGCAAAGCAGTGCGACACAAACAACAACATAGAGTTACAAATGGAATAAACAAGCGTACAGTCAATAACACACTAGAAAAAAAGAAAGTCTATATACAGTGTGTGCAAATGGCATGAGGAGGTACGGCAAAAAATAGGCCATAGTAGCGAAGTAATTACAATTTAGCAAATTAATACTGGAGTGATAGATGAGCAGATGATGATGTGCAAGTAAAAATACTGGTGTGCAAAAGAGCAGAAAGTAAATAAAAACAATATGTGGATGAGGTAGGTAGATTGGGTGGGCTATTTACAGATGGGCTATGTACAGCTGCAGCGATCGGTTAGCTGCTCAGATAGCTGATGTTTAAAGTTAGTGAGGGAAATATAAGTCTCCAGCTTCAGCGATTTTTGCAATTCGTTCAAGTCATTGGCAGCAGAGAACTGGAAGGAAAGGCGGCCAAAAGAGGTGTTGGCTTTGGGGATGACCAGTGAGATATACCTGCTGTAGCGCGTGCTACGGGTCGGTGTTTTTATCGTGACCAGTGAGCTGAGATAAGGCGGAGCTTTACCTAGCATAGACTTATAGATGACCTGGAGCCAGTGGGTCTGGTGACGAATAGGTAGCGAGGGCCAGCCGACTAGAGCATACAGGTCGCAGTGGTCATTTCAATACAATTTACCTTTTCTTTACACTGTTCTAATGAATGTACATTTCCATAATATCAGCTATCTTCCATAAACGTGGAACAAGGATTGAACCAATGTGCTTCAGTTTACAGAAACAGATGATTTAGCATATCTATTTCCTTCTTAGAATGTCAACATTCTGGAAAGTGGGAGTTGTGCAAAAGATAATTTAACAACTAAATAGAATCAACAGAGAAGTTGGGGAATAACGTTGGACCGCATACATGTAAAGTACTGGATCTACCATAGAGATACATCCCCTTACTATAATAGCTGTGTTGCAATATTGATACACCTTGCTTTTTCTGGAAAGTCCTCCAATAACAGCACAGGTCCATGATATCAGATGTCTTTAATACAGGCACGGACGGGATTTGAACCCATGATCTTCGGTTTACAAGACCGACGCCTTACCACTTGGCCACCATGCCACTCTACTCTACTCTACAAATTTTACATCAACATTCTGGAAAGTAGTAGTTGTGTAAATGTGAATTTGGCACACAAATAAACTCAGTGGAGAATCTTGGGATTGAACCGAGGACCTCATACATATTTTGCATGCACTCCCCCTCTGAGCTTCCATCCCATTTCATTTGCAGATAAAATGCAATATCAATACAATGTACTTTTTATATACAAAACTCCATTGAAACTACAATGAAATGATAGCAGCAATTCTTAAACCAGGTACAGACTGGGATCGAACCCATGAACTTCAGTTTTTGAAAATGACGCCATAAAAGTTGGCAACAATGCCACGTCTGTTCTATGAATGTACAAACAGGGATTGAACGCATGTTCTTCAGATTACAAGACTAAATTATTTAGCACATCTCTGTTTCCTGCTTAAAATTTCAACATTCTGTAAAGTAGGAGTTGGGTCAATGCAATAATTTTAAATGGAGAAGCTGGGGATTGAACCCAGGACTTCATACATGCGAAGCATGCGCTCTACCACTGAGCTACATCCCCTTTCTTGGAAAGAAAAAAATGTTTATTTTTTTTATTTTATTTCATTTTTATTTAACCAGGTAAGCTAGTGGAGAACAAGTTCTCCTTTAGAACTGCGACCTGGCCAAGATAAAGCAAAGCAGTGCGACACAAACAACAACACAGAGTTACAAATGGAATAAACAAGCGTACAGTCAATAACACAATAGAAAAAAAGAAAGTCTATATACAGTGTGTGCAAATGGCTTGAGGAGGTACGGCAAAAAATAGGCCATAGTAGCGAAGTAATTACAATTTAGCAAATTAATACTGGAGTGATAGATGAGCAGATGATGATGTGCAAGTAAAAATACTGGTGTGCAAAAGAGCAGAAAGTAAATAAAAACAATATGTGGATGAGGTAGGTAGATTGGGTGGGCTATTTACAGATGGGCTATGTACAGCTGCAGCGATCGGTTAGCTGCTCAGATAGCTGATGTTTAAAGTTAGTGAGGGAAATATAAGTCTCCAGCTTCAGCGATTTTTGCAATTCGTTCCAGTCATTGGCAGCAGAGAACTGGAAGGAAAGGCGGCCAAAAGAGGTGTTGGCTTTGGGGATGACCAGTGAGATATACCTGCTGTAGCGCGTGCTACTGGTCGGTGTTGTTATCGTGACCAGTGAGCTGAGATAAGGCGGAGCTTTACCTAGCATAGACTTATAGATGACCTGGAGCCAGTGGGTCTGGTGACGAATAGGTAGCGAGGGCCAGCCGAGTAGAGCATACAGGTCGCAGTGGTCATATCAATACAATTTACCTTTTCTTTACACTGTTCTAATGAATGTACATTTCCATAATATCAGCTATCTTCCATAAACGTGGAACAAGGATTGAACCAATGTGCTTCAGTTTACAGAAACAGATGATTTAGCATATCTATTTCCTTCTTAGAATGTCAACATTCTGGAAAGTGGGAGTTGTGCAAAAGATAATTTAACAACTAAATACAATCAACAGAGAAGTTGGGGATTAACGTTGGACCGCATACATGTAAAGTACTGGATCGACCATAGAGATACATCCCCTTACTATAATAGCTGTGTTGCAATATTGATACACCTTGCTTTTTCTGGAAAGTCCTCCAATAAGAGCACCTGTCCATGATATCAGATGTCTTTCATACAGGCACGGACGGGATTTGAACCCATGATCTTCGGTTTACGAGACCGACGCCTTACCACTTGGCCACCATGCCACTCTACTCTACAAGTTATACATCAACATTCTGGAAAGTAGTAGTTTTGTAAATGTGAATTTGGCACACAAATAAACTCAGTGGAGAATCTTGGTATTGAACCGAGGACGTCATACGTATTTTGCATGCACTCCCCCTCTGAGCTTCCATCCCATTTCATTTGCAGATAAAATGCAATATCAATACAATGTACTTTTTATATACACCACTCCATTGAAACTACAATGAAATGATAGCAGCAATTCTTAAACCAGGTACAGACTGGGATCGAACCCATGAACTTCAGTTTTTGAAAATGACGCCATAAAAGTTGGCAACAATGCCACGTCTGTTCTATGAATGTACAAACAGGGATTGAACGCATGTTCTTCAGATTACAAGACTAAATTATTTAGCACATCTCTGTTTCCTGCTTAAAATTTCAACATTCTGTAAAGTAGGAGTTGGGTCAATGCAATAATTTTAAATGGAGAAGCTGGGGATTGAACCCAGGACCTCATACATGCGAAGCATTAACACTGGAGTGATAGATGAGCAGATGATGATGTGCAAGTAGAAATTCTGGTGTGCAAAAGAGCAGAAAGTAAATAAAAACAATATGTGGATGAGGTAGGTAGATTGGGTGGGCTATTTACAGATGGGCTATGTACCGCTGCAGCGATCGGTTAGCTGCTCAGATAGCTGATGTTAAAAGTTAGTGAGGGAAATATAAGTCTCCAGCTTCAGCGATTTTTGCAATTCGTTCCAGTCATTGGCAGCAGAGAACTGGAAGGAAAGGCGGCCAAAGGAGGTGTTGGCTTTGGGGATGACCAGTGAGATATACCTGCTGGAGCGCGTGCTACGGGTGGGTATTGTTATCGTGACCAGTGAGCTGAGATAAGGCGGAGCTTTACCTAGCATAGACTAATAGATGACCTGGAGCCAGTGGGTCTGGTGACGAATAGGTAGCGAGGGCCAGCCGACTAGAGCATTCAGGTCGCAGTGGTCATATCAATACAATTTACCTTTTCTTACCCTGTTCTAATGAATGTACATTTCCATAATATCAGCTATCTTCCATAAACGTGGAACAAGGATTGAACCCATGTGCTTCAGTTTACAGAAACAGATGATTTAGCATATCTATTTCCTTCTTAGAATGTCAACATTCTGGAAAGTGGGAGTTGTGGAAAAGATAATTTAACAACTAAATACAATCAACAGAGAAGTTGGGGATTAACATTGGACCGCATACATGTGAAGTACTGGATCTACCATAGAGATACATCCCCTTACTATATTAGCTGTCTTGCAATACTGATACTCGTTGCTTTTTCTGGAAAGTCCTCCAATAAGAGCACAGGTCCATGATATCAGATGTCTTTCATACAGGCACGGACGGGACTTGAACCCTTGATCTTCGGTTTACGAGACCGACGCCTTACCACTTGGCCACCATGCCACTCTACTCTACAAATTATACATTAACATTCTGGAAAGTAGTAGTTGTGTAAATGTGAATTTGGCACACAAATAAACTCAGTGGAGAATCTTGGGATTGAACCGAGGACCTCATACATATTTTGCATGCACTCCCCCTCTGAGCTTCCATCCCATTTCATTTGCAGATAAAATGCAATATCAATACAATGTACTTTTTATATACACCACTCCATTGAAACTACAATAAAATGATAGCAGCAATTCTTAAACCAGATACAGACTGGGATCGAACCCATGAACTTCAGTTTTTGAAAATGACGCCATAAAAGTTGGCAACAATGCCACTTCTGTTCTATAAATGTACAAACAGGGATTGAACGCATGTTCTTCAGATTACAAGACCAAATTATTTAGCACATCTCTGTTTCCTGCTTAAAATTTCAACATTCTGTAAAGTAGGAGTTGGCTCAATGCAACAATTTTAAATGGAGAAGCTGGGGATTGAACCCAGGACCTCATACATGCAAAGCATGCGCTCTACCACTGAGCTACATCCCCTTTCTTGGAAAGAAAAAAATGTTTCTTTTTTAAAATTTTATTTCATCTTTATTTAACCAGGTAAGCCAGTGGAGAACAAGTTCTCATTTAGAACTGCGACCTGGCCAAGATAAAGCAAAGCAGTGCGACACAAACAACAACACAGTGTTACAAATGGAATAAACAAGCGTACAGTCAATATCACAATAGAAAAAAAGAAAATCTATATACAGTGTGTGCAAATGGCATGAGGAGGTAAGGCAATTAATAGGCCATAGTAGCGAAGTAATTACAATTTAGCAAATTAATACTGGAGTGATAGATGAGCAGATGATGATGTGCAAGTAAAAATACTGGTGTGCAAAAGAGCAGAAAGTAAATAAAAGCAATATGTGGATGAGGTAGGTAGATTGGGTGGGCTATTTACAGATGGGCTATGTACAGCTGCAGCGATCGGTTAGCTGCTCAGATAGCTGATGTTAAAAGTTAGTGAGGGATATATAAGTCTCCAGCTTCAGCGATTTTTGCAATTCGTTCCAGTCATTGGCAGCAGAGAACTGGAAGGAAAGGCGGCCAAAAGAGGTGTTGGCTTTGGGGATGACCAGTGAGATATACCTGCTGTAGCGCGTGCTACGGGATGGTGTTGTTATCGTGACCAGTGAGCTGAGATAAGGCGGAGTTTTACCTAGCATAGACTTATAGATGACCTGGAGCCAGTGGGTCTGGTGACAAATAGGTAGCGATGGCCAGCCGACTAGAGAATTCAGGTCGCAGTGGTCATATCAATACAATTTACCTTTTCTTACCCTGTTCTAATGAATGTACATTTCCATAATATCAGCTATCTTCCATAAACGTGGAACAAGGATTGAACCCTTGTGCTTCAGTTTACAGAAACAGATGATTTAGCATATCTATTTCCTTCTTAGAATGTCAACATTCTGGAAAGTGGGAGTTGTGGAAAAGATAATTTAACAACTAAATACAATCAACAGAGAAGTTGGGGATTAACATTGGACCGCATACATGTAAAGTACTGGATCTACCATAGAGATACATCCCCTTACTATATTAGCTGTCTTGCAATTCTGATACTCGTTGCTTTTTCTGGAAAGTCCTCCAATAAGAGCACAGGTCCATGATATCAGATGTCTTTCATACAGGCACGGACGGGACTTGAACCCATGATCTTCGGTTTACGAGACCAACGCCTTACCACTTAGCCACCATGCCACTCTACTCTAGAAATTATACATCAACATTCTGGAAAGTAGTAGTTGTTCAAATGTGAATTTGGCACACAAATAAACTCAGTGGAGAATCTTGGTATTGAACCGAGGACCTCATACATATTTTGCATGCACTCCCCCTCTGAGCTTCCATCCCATTTCATTTGCAGATAAAATGCAATATCAATACAATGTACTTTTTATATACACCACTCCATTGAAACTACAATGAAATGATAGCAGCAATTCTTAAACCAGATACAGACTGGGATCGAACCCATGAACTTCAGTTTTTGAAAATGACGCCATAAAAGTTGGCAACAATGCCACTTCTGTTCTATAAATGTACAAACAGGGATTGAACGCATGTTCTTCAGATTACAAGACCAAATTATTTAGCACATCTCTGTTTCCTGCTTAAAATGTCAACATTCTGTAAAGTAGGAGTTGGGTCAATGCAATAATTTTAAATGGAGAAGCTGGGGATTGAACCCAGGACCTCATACATGCAAAGCATGCGCTCTACCACTGAGCTACATCCCCTTTCTAGTAAAGGATTTATTATTTATTTTTATTTATTTATTTTTTTTCATCTTTATTTAACCAGGTAAGCCAGTGGAGAACAAGTTCTCATTTAGAACTGCGACCTGGCCAAGATAAAGCAAAGCAGTGCGACACAAACAACAACATAGAGTTACAAATGGAATAAACAAGCGTACAGTCAATAACACAATAGAAAAAAAGAAAGTCTATATTCAGTGTGTGCAAATGGCATGAGGAGGTAAGATAATAAATAGGCCATAGTAGTGAAGTAATTACAATTTAGCAAATTAACACTGGAGTGATAGATGAGCAGATGATGATGTGCAAGTAAAAATACTGGTGTGCAAAAGAGCAGAAAGTAAATAAAAGCAATATGTGGATGAGGTAGGTAGATTGGGTGGGCTATTTACAGATGGGCTATGTACAGCTGCAGCGATCGGTTAGCTGCTCAGATAGCTGATGTTAAAAGTTAGTGAGGGATATATAAGTCTCCAGCTTCAGCGATTTTTGCAATTTGTTCCAGTCATTGGCAGCAGAGAACTGGAAGGAAAGGAGGCCAAAGGAGGTGTTGGCTTTGGGGATGACCAGTGAGATATACCTGCTGGAGCGTGTGCTTTGGGTGGGTGTTGTTATCGTGACCAGTGAGCTGAGATAAGGCGGAGCTTTACCTAGCATAGACTTATAGATGACCTGGAGCCAGTGGGTCTGGTGACGAATAGGTAGCGAGAGCCAGCCGACTAGAGCATTCAGGTCGCAGTGGTCATATCAATACAATTTACCTTTTCTTTACACTGTTTTAATGAATGTACATTTCCATAATATCAGCTATCTTCCATAAACGTCGAACAAGGATTGAACCCATGTGCTTCAGTTTACAGAAACAGATGATTTAGCATATCTATTTCCTTCTTAGAATGTCAACATTCTGGAAAGTGGGAGTTGTGCAAAAGATAATTTAACAACTAAATACACTCAACAGAGAAGTTGGGGATTAACGTTGGACCGCATACATGTAAAGTACTGGCTCTACCATAGAGATACATCCCCTTACTATAATAGCTGTGTTGCAATATTGATACAACTTGCTTTTTCTGGAAAGTCCTCAAAGTAAAGCACAGGTCCATGATATCAGATGTCTTAAATACAGGCACGGACAGGACTTGAACCCATGATCTTCGGTTTACGAGGCCGACGCCTTACCACTTGGCCACCATGCCACTCTACTCTACAAATTATACATTAACATTCTGGAAAGTAGTAGTTGTGTAAATGTGAATTTGGCACACAAATAAACTCAGTGGAGAATCTTGGGATTGAACCGAGGACCTCATACATATTTTGCATGCACTCCCCCTCTGAGCTTCTTTCCCATTTCATTTGCAGATAAAATGCAATATCAATACAATGTACTTTTTATATACACCACTCCATTGAAACTACAATGAAATGATAGCAGCAATTCTTAAACCAGGTACAGACTGGGATCGAACACATGAACTTCAGTTTTTGAAAATGACGCCATAAAAGTTGGCAACAATGCCTCTTCTGTTCTATAAATGTACAAACAGGGATTGGACGCATGTTCTTCAGATTACAAGACCAAATTATTTAGCACATCTCTGTTTCCTGCTTAGAATTTCAACATCCTGTAAAGTAGGAGTTGGGTCAATGCAATAATTTTAAATGGAGAAGCTAGGGATTGAACCCAGGACCGCATACATGCAAAGCATGCGCTCTACCACTGAGCTACATCCCCTTTCTGGGAAAGAAAAAAATGTTTCTATTTTTAATTTTATTTCATCTTATTTAACCAGGTAAGCCAGTGAAGAACAAGTTCTCATTTAGAACTGCGACCTGGCCAAGATAAAGCAAAGCAGTGCGACACAAACAACAACACAGTGTTACAAATGGAATAAACAAGCGTACAGTCAATAACACAATAGAAAAGAAGAAAGTCTATATACAGTGTGTGCAAATGGCATGAGGAGGTACGGCAATAAATAGGCCATAGTAGCGAAGTAATTACAATTTAGCAAATTAATACTGGAGTGATAGATGAGCAGATGATGATGTGCAAGCAGAAATACTGGTGTGCAAAAGAGCAGAAAGTAAATAAAAACAATATGGGGATCAAATCAAATCAAATTGATTTATATAGCCCTTCGTATATCAGCTGAAATCTCAAAGTGCTGTACAGAAACCCAGCCTAAAACCCCAAACAGCAAGCAATGCATGTGAAAGAGGCACGGTGGCTAGGAAAAAACTCCCTAGGAAAAACTCCCTAGAAAGGCCAAAAACCTAGGAAGAAACCTAGAGAGGAACCAGGCTATGAGGGGTGGCCAGTCCTCTTCTGGCTGTGCCGGGTGGATATTATAACAGAACATGGTCAAGATGTTAAAATGTTCATAAATGACCAGCATGGTCAAATAATAATAATCATTGTAGTTGTCGAGGGTGCAACAAGCACGTCCGGTGAACAGGTCAGGGTTCCGTAGCCGCAGGCAGAACAGTTGAAACTGGAGCAGCAGCATGGCCAGGTGGACTGGGGACAGCAAGGAGTCATCATGCCAGGTAGTCCCGAGGCATGGTCCTAGGGCTCAGGTCCTCTGAGAGAAAGAAAGAAAGAGAGAAAGAGAGAATTAGAGAGAGCATATTTAAATTCACACAGGACACCGGATAAGACAAGAGAAATACTCCAGATGAAACAGACTGACCCTAGCCCCCCCGGCACATAAACTACTGCAGCATAAATACTGGAGGCTGAGACAGGAGGGATCAGAAGACACTGTGGCCCCATCCGATGATACCCCCGGACAGGGCCAAACAGACAGGATATAACCCCACCCACTTTGCCAAAGCACAGCCCCCACACCACTAGAGGGATGTCTACAACCACCAACTTTACCGTCCGAAGACAAGGCCGAGTATAGCCCACAAAAATCTCCGCCATGGCACAACCCAAGGGGGGGCGCCAACCCAGACAGGAAGACCACGTCAGTGACTCAACCCACTCAAGTGACGCACCCCTCCCATGGACGGCATGGAAGAACACAAGTAAGTCAGTGACTCAGCCCCTGTAATAGGGTTAGAGGCAGAGAATCCCAGTGGAAAGAGGGGAACCGGCAAGGCAGAGACAGCAAGGGCGGTTCGTTGCTCCAGCCTTTCCGTTCACCTTCACACTCCTGGGCCAGACTACACTTAATCATAGGACCTACTGAAGAGATAAGTCTTCAGTAAAGACTTAAAGGTTGAGACTGAGTCTGCGTCTCTCTCACATGGGTAGGCAGACTATTCCATAAAAAATTGAGCTCTATAGGAGAAAGCCCTACCTCCAGCCGTTTGCTTAGAAATTCTAGGGACAATTAGGAGGCCTGCGTCTTGTGACCGTAGCGTACGTGTAGGTATGTACGGCAGGACCAATCGGAAAGATAGGTAGGAGCAAGCCCATGTAATGCTTTGTAGGTTAGCAGTAAAACCTTGAAATCAGCCCTTGCCTTAACAGGAAGCCAGTGTAGGGAGGCTAGCACTGGAGTAATATGATCAAATTTTTTGGTTCTAGTCAGGATTCTAGCAGCCGTATTTAGCACTAACTGAAGTTTGTTTAGTGCTTTATCCGGGTAGCCGGAAAGTAGAGCATTGCAGTAGTCCAGCCTAGAAGTAACAAAAGCAAGTGTGATTGTGTGATTCCCCTCTTGGACAGACTACAACATACAATATGAATTAACTGGTCGCACATTTGGCAGGAGGTTAGGAAGTACAGCTCAGTTTCCACCTCATTTTGTGGGCAGTGTTGCACATAGCCTGTCTTCTCTTGAGAGCCATGTCTGCCGACGACGGCCTTTCTCAATAGCACGGCTATGCTCACTGAGTCTGTACATAGTCAAAGCTTTCCTTAGGTTTGGGTCAGTCACAGTGGTCAGGTATTCTGCCACTGTGTACTCTCTGATTAGGGACAAATAGCATTCTAGTTTGCTCTGTTATTTTTTTGTTAACTCTTTCCAATGTGTCTAGTAATTATCTTTTTGTTATCTCATGGTTTGGTTGGGTCTAATTGTGTTGCTGTCCTGGGGCTCTGTGGGGTGTGTTTGTGTTTGTGAACAGAGCCCCAGGACCAGCTTGCAGAGGGGACTCTTCTGTCTGTCTGTCTGTCTGTCTGTCTGTCTGTCTGTCTGTCTGTCTGTCTGTGTATGTGTGTGTGTCTCTCTCTTTCTGTCTCTCTTTCTGTCTGTCTCTCTCTCTCTCTCTCTCGTCACACACACAGATCAGAGGCTAATAATATCACCTGCTAATTCAAACAGTTGGAAACTACAAACAAACAGAAAGAGAGAAGAGAAGACATCAATGTAGTTATTGATCCTCCATATAGACTATGATGTATTGTTGTGTAGTTATTGATCCTCCATATAGACTATGATGTATTACTGTGTAGTTATTGATCCTCCATATAGACTATGATGTATTGTTGTGTAGTTATTGATCCTCCATATAGACTATGATGTATTGTTGTGTAGTTATTGATCCTCCATATAGACTATGATGTATTACTGTGTAGTTATTGATCCTCCATATAGACTATGATGTATTGTTGTGTAGTTATTGATCCTCCATATAGACTATGATGTATTGTTGTGTAGTTATTGATCCACCATATAGGACTATGATGTATTTGTTGTGTAGTTATTGATCCTCCATATAGACTATGATGTATTGTTGTGTAGTTATTGATCCTCCATATAGACTATGATGTATTGTTGTGTAGTTATTGATCCACCATATAGACTATGATGTATTGTTGTGTAGTTATTGATCCTCCATATAGACTATGATGTATTGTTGTGTAGTTATTGATCCTCCATATAGACTATGATGTATTGTTGTGTAGTTATTGATCCACCATATAGACTATGATGTATTGTTGTGTAGTTATTGATCCTCCATATAAACTATGATGTATTGTTGTGTAGTTATTGATCCTCTATATAGACTATGATGTATTGTTGTGTAGTTATTGATCCTCCATATAGACTATGATGTATTGTTGTGTAGTTATTGGTCCTCCATATAGAATATGATGTATTGTTGTGTAGTTATTGATCCTCCATATAAACTATGATGTATTGTTGTGTAGTTATTGATCCTCCATATAGACTATGATGTATTGTTGTGTAGTTATTGATCCTCCATATAGACTATGATGTATTGTTGTGTAGTTATTGATCCTCTATATAGACTATGATGTATTGTTGTGTAGTTATTGATCCTCCATATAAACTATGATGTATTGTTGTGTAGTTATTGGTCCTCCATATAGACTATGATGTATTGTTGTGTAGTTATTGATCCTCCATATAGACTATGATGTATTGTTGTCCTGGTTTGTCTAGTTATTCTCCATTGTAAATGTTTTTAGCCAGCGTTAGACAGAACGTGGGTCCAGGAAACTGGAAAATATTGAAGACTAAACCGGTTATGTTTATTTGTTAAACTTTTTTTAATTTATTTAACCTTTATTTAACTAGGCAAGTCAATTAAGAACAAATTCTTATTTACAATGACCGCCTAACACCGGCCCAACCCGGACGACGCCGGGTCAATTGTGCGCCGCCCCCGTGGGACTCCCAATCCCGGCCCGTTGTGATACAGCCTGGATAGCAGGCTATAATAATATATTCCATTATCTTTCATTTGGTAGGATATTCTAGAGCGTATGCCGTAGCAAGTGTCATGTTTTAAAACACATTTATGTTACAATTATTATGCCATCAACGAACGTAGATCTATGAAATGTACGTCTTGAAACAGACTCAGTTGCCGGTTCATGTTCTTTAACAGTTCTACCAGCTCGTTACGATGTAGGACGAGGTCTTCAACGAGGAGCCGAGAGGAAGCTAATGTGTTGTTAGTGTAATGTGGGGATTTGACCACAGGGTGGTGCTGTTGCCTCAGATATGATTCTGTGTGTTAGTGTAATGTGGGGATTTGACCACAGGGTGGTGCTGTGTTACATTTTACATTTTAGTCATTTAGCAGACACTCTTATCCAGAGTGTCTTACAGTAGTGAATGCATACATTTCATACAATTTCATACATTTTTTTTTTCTTTCTGTGCTGTTGTCTCACATATGATTCTGTGTTGTTAGTGTAATGTGGGGATTTGACCACAGGGTGGTGCTGTTTTCTCACATATGATTCTGTGTGTTAGTGTAATGTGGGGATTTGACCACAGGGTGGTGCTGTTTTCTCACATATGATTCTGTGTTGTTAGTGTAATGTGGGGATTTGACCACAGGGTGGTGCTGTTGTCTCACATATGATTCTGTGTAGTTAGTGTAATGTGGGGATTTGACCACAGGGTGGTGCTGTTGTCAGTGAGGAGCCGAGAGGTAGCTAACGTGTGGGATGTATAATGTGAATTACCATATTGGTCGATTCAATGAATTATTATTGTTGTTGTTGTTATTATTATTATCATGTTATTTTGTTTGTTCTTCTGATTGTCATGATCATAATCACAGCCCTGTAGGATATCCACCTAGTTATGACCCATCAAATAGGGCTATTACACTTACACACACACACACACACACACACACACACACACACACACACACACTCTCTCTCCTCTCTCCCTCTCTTCCTCGCCTCTCTCGCATCTCTCCTCTCTCACTCACACACAATAGATATTCACCACAACACACACACACACACACAACACACACACACACACACACACACACACACACACGGGGCTCCCCGAGTGGCACAGCGGTTTAAGGCACTTCATCTCAGTGCTAGAGGCGTCACTACAGACACTGGTTCGATTCCAAGCTGTATCACAACCGGCTGGTGTAGGCCGTCATTATAAATAATAATTTGTTCTTAACTGACTTGCCTAGTTAAATAAAAACACACAGCAAGAGAGAGAGTCACTCGTGATCTCGTTAACTACCGGGCTCGGTTTTAACGCGCTGTTTCGTTCATCGATCCGCGTCTCTTTAAAAAAACTCCTTTCTAGCGCGGTATTCTCTCACTCACAACACACACACACACACACACGGTCCCCGCTCGATCCTAATCCCACGCTATGTAGACAGGTTCAGAATCAAGAGAGCGCGTTTTCTGGGAAGACGTGGCGTGAACTGATTAGAGTTTTTCTCTCCCGGTTACGGACAACATTTGAGAGGGAGGAAAAGAAAGCCGAACCGAGGAAAAAACAAATGTCTAGACTTCTCTAAGACAACCATCATGGACTCTTCTCTCCTCTCAGTCGTTACGCTGTTCGTTGTTTTCACCTCCTCTTCC
Organism: Salmo trutta; assembly: GCF_901001165.1. NCBI lineage: Eukaryota > Metazoa > Chordata > Actinopteri > Salmoniformes > Salmonidae > Salmo > Salmo trutta. The sequence goes on from NW_021822690.1 coordinate 263,006, forward strand.
TTCTCTCTTTCCTCCTCCGACGTCGTTCCCTCTCCTTCCTTCATTCTACCGTTTACCGACTGTATTCCAGAGCCGCGGGAGGGACCGGTTCTACCAGGGAGCCGTGGACGTAAACGGAGCTCCGGTAGCGGTGTGTATGAGGTGGAGCGAGGTTAGCGGGGTTTGAGGAGCGCTATCCCGGTAAAGGACTAGGATCATAACCGGTGTTGTCGGAATCCGGACGACAGAATCAGACCCTGGTGTTTCTTCAGGAACCGCGCGGCAGAACCGCCGGGGCTACTGCGACTGTAAACAGGTAGAGGAAGGAGAGGAGAGAGAGAGGTGTGTGGTGTGTGTGTGGTGTGTGTGTGTGTGTTGTGTGTGTGTGGTGTGTGTGTGTGTGGCAACAGCGGCATGTCTCAGCAGATGGAAGCATCTCATTAATATTGAGGTATGTGTCTGGCTAGAAGAAGAAACGTCCTGAGGCATGTTTTAAAATGTAGGGGGGAGACTCTACCAATATAGACAAGCTGCCAGTCATTAGGGGGAGACTTTTTCTTTTTTTTTACCAATATAGACAAGCTGCCAGTCATTAGGGGGGAGACTCTACCAATATAGACAAGCTGCCAGTCATTAGGGGTGAGACTCTACCAATATAGAACAGCTGCCAGTCATTAGGGGGAGACCTTACCAATATAGACAAGCTGCCAGTCATTAGGGGGAGACTCTACCAATATAGACAAGCCTGCCAGTTCATTAGGGGGAGGACTCTACCAATATAGACAAGCTGCCAGTCATTAGGGGGAGACTCTACCAATATAGACAAGCTGGCCAGTCATTAGGGGGAGGCTCTACCAATATAGACAAGCTGCCAGTCATTAGGGGGAGGACTCTACCAATATAGACAAGCTGCAGTCATTAGGGGGGAGACTCTACCAATATAGACAAGCTGCCAGTCATTAGGGGGAGACTCTACCAATATAGACAAGCTGCCAGTCATTAGGGGGAGACTCTACCAATATAGACAAGCTGCCAGTCATTAGGGGGAGACTCTACCAATATAGACAAGCTGCCAGTCATTAGGGGGAGACTCTACCAATATAGACAAGCTGCCAGTCATTAGGGGGGAGACTCTAACAATACAGACAAGCTGCCAGTCATTAGGGGGGAGACTCTACCAATATAGACAAGCTGCCAGTCATTAGGGGGGAGACTCTACCAATATAGACAAGCTGCAGTCATTAGGGGGAGACTCTACCAATATAGACAAGCTGCCAGTCATTAGGGGGGAGACTCTACCAATATAGACAAGCTGCCAGTCATTAGGGGGGAGACTCTACCAATATAGACAAGCTGCCAGTCATTAGGGGGAGACTCTACCAATATAGACAAGCTGCCAGTCATTAGGGGGAGACTCTACCAATATAGACAAGCTGCCAGTCATTAGGGGGAGACTCTACCAATATAGACAAGCTGCCAGTCATTAGGGGGGGACTCTACCAATATAGACAAGCTGCCAGTCATTAGGGGAGACTCTACCAATATAGACAAGCTGCCAGTCATTAGGGGGAGACTCTACCAATATAGACAAGCTGCCAGTCATTAGGGGGCGACTCTACCATATAGACAAGCTGCCAGTCATTGGGGGAGACTCTACCAATATAGACAAGCTGCCAGTCATTAGGGGGAGACTCTACCAATATAGACAAGCTGCCAGTCATTAGGGGGAGACTCTACCAATATAGACAAGCTGCCAGTCATTAGGGGGGAGACTCTACCAATATAGACAAGCTGCCAGTCATTAGGGGGAGACTCTACCAATAGACAAGCTGCCGGTCATTAGGGGGAGACTCTACCAATATAGACAAGCTGCCAGTCATTAGGGGGGGACTCTACCAATATAGACAAGCTGCCAGTCATTAGGGGGAGACTCTACCAATATAGACAAGCTGCCAGTCATTAGGGGGAGACTCTACCAATATAGACAAGCTGCCAGTCATTAGGGGGAGACTCTACCAAATAGACAAGCTGCCAGTCATTAGGGGAGACTACCATATAGACAAGCTGCCAGTCATTAGGGGGAGACTCTACCAATAAGACAAGCTGCCAGTCATTAGGGGGAGACTCTACCAATATAGACAAGCTGCCAGTCATTAGGGGGAGACTCTACCAATATAGACAAGCTGCCAGTCATTAGGGGGGAGACTCTACCAATATAGACAAGCTGCCAGTCATTAGGGGGAGACTCTACCAATAAGACAAGCTGCCAGTCATTAGGGGGAGACTCTACCAATATAGACAAGCTGCCAGTCATTAGGGGGAGACTCTACCAATATAGACAAGCTGCCAGTATTAGGGGGGAGACTCTACCAATATAGACAAGCTGCCAGTCATTAGGGGAGACTTACCAATATAGACAAGCTGCCAGTCATTAGGGGGAGACTCCAATATAGACAAGCTGCCAGTCATTAGGGGGAGACTCTACCAATATAGACAAGCTGCCAGTCATTAGGGGGGAGACTCAACCAATATAGACAATGCCAGTCATTAGGGGGAGACTCTACCAATATAGACAAGCTGCCAATTAGGGGGAGACTCTACCAATATAGACAAGCTGCCAGTCATTAGGGGGAGACTCTACCAATATGACAAGCTGCCATTCATTAGGGGAGACTCAACCAATATAGACAAGCTACCAGTCATTAGGGGGAGACTCTACCAATATAGACAAGCTGCCAGTCATTAGG
>NW_021822690.1:265831-377794 GCF_901001165.1 Salmo trutta
AGAGAGGAGAGGAGAGGTTAGAGAGGAGAGGAGAGGAGAGGAGAGGAGAGGAGGGGAAAGGAGAGAGGAGAGGAGCAAGGAGAGGATAGGAGAGGAAAGGACTTTATTTCGCTCTTGCTTTCCTATTTTAGGATAACCGCTCCACTCCTTCCTCTAGGATAACCGCTCCACTCCTTCCTCTAGGATAACCGCTCCAGTCCTTCCTCTAGGATAACCGCTCCACTCCTTCCTTCCTCTAGGATAACCCCTCCACTCCTTCCTTCCTCTAGGATAACCCCTCCACTCCTTCCTTCCTCTAGGATAACCGCTCCAGTCCTTCCTCTAGGATAACCGCTCCACTCCTTCCTTCCTCTAGGATAACCGCTCCACTCCTTCCTTCCTCTAGGATAACCCCTCCACTCCTCATTCCTCTGGATAACCGCTCCACTCCTTCCTCTAGGAACCGCTCCACTCCTTCCTTCCTCTAGGATAACCGCCTCCACTCCTTCCTCTAGGATAACCGCTCCACTCCTTCCTTCCTCTAGGATAACCGCTCCACTCCTTCCTCTAGGATAACCGCTCCATCCTTCCTTCCTCTAGGAACCGCTCCATCCTTCCTTCCTATAGGATAACCGCTCCACTCCTTCCTTCCTCTAGGATAACCGCTCCACTCCTTCCTTCCTCTAGGATAACCGCTCCCCTCCTTCCTTCCCTAGGATAACCGCTCCCCTCCTTCCTCTAGGATAACCGCTCCACTCCTACTTGGATAACCGCCCACTCCTTCCTCTAGGATAACCCCTCCACTTCCTTCCTTCCTCTAGGATAACCGCTCCACTCCTTCCTTCCTCTAGGATAACCACTCCACTCCTTCCTTCCTCTAGGATAACCGCCTCCACCTCCTTCCTCTAGGATAACCCCTCCACTCCTTCCTCTAGGATAAACCGCTCCACTCCTTCCTCTAGGATAACCGCTCCACTCCTTCCTTCCTCTAGGATACCGCATCCACTCCTTCCTCTAGGATAACCGCTCCACTCCTTCCTTCCTCTAGGATAACCGCTCCACTTCCTTCCTCCTCTAGGATAACCGCTCCACTCCTTCCTCCTAGGATAACCGCTCCACTCCTTCCTTCCTCTAGGATAACTGCCCACTCCTTCCTCTAGGATAACCGCTCCACTCCTTCCTTCCTCTAGGATAACCCGCTCCACTCCTTCCTTCCTCTAGGATAACCGCTCCACTCCTTCCTTCCTCTAGGATAACCGCTCCACTCCTTCCTTCCTCTCAGAACCGCTCCACTCCTTCCTTCCTCTAGGATAACCGCTCCACTCCTTCCTTCCTCTAGGATAACCGCTCCACTCCTTCCTCTAGGATAACCGCTCCACTCCTTCCTCTAGGATAACCGCTCCACTCCTTCCTTCCTCTAGGATAACCGCTCCACTCCTTCCTTCCTCTAGGATAACCGCTCCACTCCTTCCTCTAGGATAACCGCTCCACTCCTTCCTCTAGGATAACCGCTCCACTCCTTCCTCTAGGATAACCGCTCCACTCCTTCCTCTAGGATAACCGCTCCACTCCTTCCTTCCTCTAGGATAACCACTCCACTCCTTCCTTCCTCTAGGATAACCGCTCCACTCCTTCCTTCCTCTAGGATACCCCCTCCACTCCTTCCTTCCTCTAGGATAACCGCTCCACTCCTTCCTTCCTCTAGGATAACCGCTCCACTCCTTCCTCTAGGATAACCGCTCCACTCCTTCCTTCCTCTAGGATAACCGCTCCACTCCTTCCTCTAGGATAACCGCTCCACTCCTTCCTCTAGGATAACCGCTCCTTCCTTTCTCTAGGATAACCACTCCACTCCTTTCTCTAGGATAACCGCTCCACTCCTTCCTTCCTCTAGGATAACCGCTCCACTCCTTCCTTCCTCTAGGATAACCGCTCCACTCCTTCCTCTAGGATAACCGCTCCACTCCTTTCTCTAGGATAACCGCTCCACTCCTTCCTTCCTCTAGGATAACCGCTCCACTCCTTCCTTCCTCTAGGATAACCGCTCCACTCCTTCCTTTCTCTAGGATAACCGCTCCACTCCTTCCTCTAGGATAACCGCTCCACTCCTTCCTTCCTCTAGGATAACCGTTCCACTCCTTCCTTCCTCTAGGATAACCGCTCCACTCCTTCCTTCCTCTAGGATAACCGCTCCACTCCTTCCTCTAGGATAACCCCTCCACTCCTTCCTTCCTCTAGGATAACCGCTCCACTCCTTCCTTCCTCTAGGATAACCCCTACACTCCTTCCTTCCTCTAGGATAACCGCTCCACTCCTTCCTCTAGGATAACCGCTCCACTCCTTCCTCTAGGATAACCCCTCCAGTCCTTCCTTCCTCTAGGATAACCGCTCCACTCCTTCCTTCCTCTAGGATAACCGCTCCACTCCTTCCTCTAGGATAACCGCTCCACTCCTTCCTCTAGGATAACCCCTCCACTCCTTCCTTCCTCTAGGATAACCGCTCCACTCCTTCCTTCCTCTAGGATAACCGCTCCACTCCTTCCTTCCTCTAGGATAACCGCTCCACTCCTTCCTCTAGGATAACCGCTCCACTCCTTCCTTCCTCTAGGATAACCGCTCCACTCCTTCCTCTAGGATAACCGCTCCACTCCTTCCTCTAGGATAACCGCTCCACTCCTTTCTTCCTCTAGGATAACCGCTCCACTCCTTCCTTCCTCTAGGATAACCACTCCACTCCTTCCTTCCTCTAGGATAACCGCTCCACTCCTTCCTTCCTCTAGGATAACCGCTCCACTCCTTCCTCTAGGATAACCGCTCCACTCCTTCCTTCCTCTAGGATAACCGCTCCACTCCTTCCTTCCTCTAGGATAACCGCTCCACTCCTTCCTCTAGGATAACCGCTCCACTCCTTCCTTCCTCTAGGATAACCGCTCCACTCCTTCCTTCCTCTAGGATAACCGCTCCACTCCTTCCTCTAGGATAACCGCTCCACTCCTTCCTCTAGGATAACCGCTCCACTCCTTCCTCTAGGATAACCGCTCCACTCCTTCCTTCCTCTAGGATAACCGCTCCACTCCTTCCTCTAGGATAACCGCTCCACTCCTTCCTTCCTCTAGGATAACCGCTCCACTCCTTCCTTCCTCTAGGATAACCGCTCCACTCCACACTTGCTCTTCCTTTGTGAGTGTATGAGATATGCATATGTGAGTGTGTGTGTGTGTGTGTGTGTGTGCGCGTGGGTGTGACTCACCCCTGTCCCAGCTGTCTGCAGACCACTGTAGCGTCCTGGTCTCCCCAGTCATCACTACAGACAGACCCCCAGACCCCCTGCAGATACACCTCCACCCTGCCATCCAGCTTAGAGCGGCCACCCTGCAGGCGCACTGACCCTGGACAACACACACACACACACACACACCGTTTAGATCATTCTCCACTGAGGGAGAGAGAAAGAGAAAGAAAGAGACAGAGCGAGAGAGACAGAGAGAGAGAGAGAGACAGAGAGAGACAGAGAGAGAGACAGAGAGAGAGACAGAGAGAGACAGAGAGAGAGAGAGAGAGAGACAGAGAGAGACAGAGAGAGACAGAGAGAGAGAGAAAGAGAGAGAGACAGAGACACACAGAGACAGAGACAGAGACAGAGAGAGGACTATCTGTCTCCAGAGTATCATATCAGAGGAATAAGTTTATTGCCTTGATCCTTCTATTTCATAGGTCACTGAGGAACACACCAGTCATCCATTATCTGTGTCTCAGTGTCGTCAGAACATTAGCTAGTCCCTGCAGAGAAAGTCCGGTACAGCACTACTAAATCACACACACACACACACACACCACACACACACACACACACACACACACACACACACACACACACACACACACACACACACACACACACACACACACACACACACACAGAGTCTCCCCTAATGACTGGCAGCTTGTCTATATTGGTAGAGTCTCCCCCCTAATGACTGGCAGCTTGTCTATATTGGTAGAGTCTCCCCCCTAATGACTGACAGCTTGTCTATATTGGTAGAGTCTCCCCCCTAATGACCGGCAGCTTGTCTATATTGGTAGAGTCTCCCCCCTAATGACTGGCAGCTTGTCTATATTGGTAGAGTCTCCCCCTAATGACTGGCAGCTTGTCTATATTGGTAGAGTCTCCCCCTAATGACTGGCAGCTTGTCTATATTGGTAGAGTCTCCCCCTAATGACTGGCAGCTTGTCTATATTGGTAGAGTCTCCCCCTAATGACTGGCAGCTTGTCTATATTGGTAGAGTCTCCCCCTAATGACCGGCAGCTTGTCTATATTGGTAGAGTCTCCCCCTAATGACTGACAGCTTTTCTATATTGGTAGAGTCTCCCCCCTAATGACTGGCAGCTTGTCTATATTGGTAGAGTCTCCCCCCTAATGACTGGCAGCTTGTCTATATTGGTAGAGTCTCCCCCCTAATGACTGGCAGCTTGTCTATATTGGTAGAGTCTCCCCCTAATGACTGGCAGCTTGTCTATATTGGTAGAGTCTCCCCCTAATGACTGGCAGCTTGTCTATATTGGTAGAGTCTCCCCTAATGACCGGCAGCTTGTCTATATTGGTAGAGTCTCCCCCTAATGACTGATAGCTTTTCTATATTGGTAGAGTCTCCCCCCTAATGACTGGCAGCTTGTCTATATTGGTAGAGTCTCCCCCCTAATGACTGGCAGCTTGTCTATATTGGTAGAGTCTCCCCCCTAATGACTGGCAGCTTGTCTATATTGGTAGAGTCTCCCCCTAATGACTGGCAGCTTGTCTATATTGGTAGAGTCTCCCCCTAATGACTGGCAGCTTGTCTATATTGGTATAGTCTCCCTCTAATGACTGGCAGCTTGTCTATATTGGTAGAGTCTCCCCCTAATGACTGGTAGCTTGTCTATATTGGTTGAGTCTCCCCCTAATGAATGGCAGCTTGTCTATATTGGTAGAGTCTCCCCCTAATGACTGGCAGCTTGTCTATATTGGTAGAGTCTCCCCCTAATGACTGGCAGCTTGTCTATATTGGTAGAGTCTCCCCCTAATGACTGGCAGCTTGTCTATATTGGTTGAGTCTCCCCCTAATGACTGGCAGCTTGTCAATATTGGTAGAGTCTCCCCCCTAATGACTGGCAGCTTGTCTATATTGGTAGAGTCTCCCCCTAATGACTGGCAGCTTGTCTATATTGGTAGAGTCTCCCCCTATTGACTGACAGCTTGTCTATGTTGGTAGAGTCTCCCCCCTAATGACTGGCAGCTTGTCTATATTGGTAGAGTCTCCCCCTAATGACTGGCAGCTTGTCTATATTGGTAGAGTCTCCCCCTAATGACTGGCAGCTTGTCTATATTGGTAGAGTCTCCCCCCTAATGACCGGCAGCTTGTCTATATTGGTAGAGTCTCCCCCTAATGACCGACAGCTTGTCTATATTGGTAGAGTCTCCCCCCTAATGACTGGCAGCTTGTCTATATTGGTAGAGTCTCCCCCCTAATGACAGGCAGCTTGTCTATATTGGTAGAGTCTCCCCCTAATGACTGGCAGCTTGTCTATATTGGTAGAGTCTCCCCCTAATGACTGGCAGCTTGTCTATATTGGTAGAGTCTCCCCCCTAATTACTGGCAGCTTGTCTATATTGGTAGAGTCTCCCCCCTAATGACTGGCAGCTTGTCTATATTGGTAGAGTCTCCCCCCTAATGACTGGCAGCTTGTCTATATTAGTAGAGTCTCCCCCTTAATGACTGGCAGCTTGTCTATATTGGTAGAGTCTCCCCCTAATGAATGGCAGCTTGTCTATATTGATAGAGTCTCCCCCTAATGACTGGCAGCTTGTCTATATTGGTAGAGTCTCCCCCTAATGACTGGCAGCTTGTCTATATTGGTAGAGTCTCCCCCTAATGACTGGCAGCTTGTTTATATTGGTTGAGTCTCCCCCTAATGACTGGCAGCTTGTCTATATTGGTAGAGTCTCCCCCTAATGACTGGCAGCTTGTCTATATTGGTAGAGTCTCCCCCCTAAAGACTGGCAGCTTGTCTATATTGTTAGAGTCTCCCCCTAATGACTGGCAGCTTGTCTATATTGGTTGAGTCTCCCCCTAATGACTGGCAGCTTGTCTATATTGGTAGAGTCTCCCCCCTAATGACTGGCAGCTTGTCTATATTGGTAGAGTCTCCCCCTAATGACTGGCAGCTTGTCTATATTGGTAGAGTCTCCCCCCCTAATGACTGGCAGCTTGTCTATATTGGTAGAGTCTCCCCCCTAATGACTGGCAGCTTGTCTATATTAGTAGAGTCTCCCCCTAATGACCGGCAGCTTGTCTATATTGGTAGAGTCTCCCCCTAATGACCGGCAGCTTGTCTATATTGGTAGAGTCTCCCCCCTAATGACCGGCAGCTTGTCTATATTGGTAGAGTCTCCACCTAATGACTGACAGCTTTTCTATATTGGTATAGTCTCCCCCCTAATGACTGGCAGCTTGTCTATATTGGTAGATTCTCCTCCCTAATGACTGGCAGCTTGTCTATATTGGTAGAGTCTCCCCCCTAATGACTGGCAGCTTGTCTATATTGGTAGAGTCTCCCCCTAATGACTGGCAGCTTGTCTATATTGGTAGAGTCTCCCCCTAATGACTGGCAGCTTGTCTATATTGGTATAGTCTCCCCCTAATGACTGGCAGCTTGTCTATATTGGTTGAGTCTCCCCCTAATGAATGGCAGCTTGTCTATATTGGTAGAGTCTCCCCCTAATGACTGGCAGCTTGTCTATATTGGTAGAGTCTCCCCCTAATGACTGGCAGCTTGTCTATATTGGTAGAGTCTCCCCCTAATGACTGGCAGCTTGTCTATATTGGTTGAGTCTCCCCCTAATGACTGGCAGCTAGTCTATATTGGTAGAGTCTCCCCCCTAATGACTGGCAGCTTGTCTATATTGGTAGAGTCTCCCCCTAATGACTGGCAGCTTGTCTATATTGGTAGAGTCTCCCCCTATTGACTGACAGCTTGTCTATGTTGGTAGAGTCTCCCCCCTAATGACTGGCAGCTTGTCTATATTGGTAGAGTCTCCCCCTAATGACTGGCAGCTTGTCTATATTGGTAGAGTCTCCCCCCTAATGACTGGCAGCTTGTCTTTATTGGTAGAGTCTCCCCCCTAATGACTGACAGCTTGTCTATATTGGTAGAGTCTCCCCCCTAATGACTGGCAGCTTGTCTATATTGGTAGAGTCTCCCCCTAATGACTGGCAGCTTGTCTATATTGGTAGAGTCTCCCCCTAATGACTGGCAGCTTGTCTATATTGGTAGAGTCTCCCCCTAATGACTGGCAGCTTGTCTATATTGGTTGAGTTTCCCCCTAATGACTGGCAGCTTGTCTATGTTGGTAGAGTCTCCCCCCTAATGACTGGCAGCTTGTCTATATTGGTAGAGTCTCCCCCTAATGACTGGCAGCTTGTCTATATTGGTAGAGTCTCCCCCTAATGACTGGCAGCTTGTCTATATTGGTAGAGTCTCCCCCCTAATGACCGGCAGCTTGTCTATATTGGTAGAGTCTCCCCCTAATGACCGACAGCTTGTCTATATTGGTAGAGTCTCCCCCTAATGACTGGCAGCTTGTCTATATTGGTAGAGTCTCCCCCCTAATGACTGGCAGCTTGTCTATATTGGTAGAGTCTCCCCCTAATGACTGGCAGCTTGTCTATATTGGTAGAGTCTCCCCCTAATGACTGGCAGCTTGTCTATATTGGTAGAGTCTCCCCCCTAATGACTGGCAGCTTGTCTATATTGGTAGAGTCTCCCCCTAATGACTGGCAGCTTGTCTATATTGGTAGAGGCCCCCCCCTAATGACTGGCAGCTTGTCTATATTGGTAGAGTCTCCCCCCTAATGACTGGCAGCTTGTCTATATTGGTAGAGTCTCCCCCTAATGACTGGCAGCTTGTCTATATTGGTAGAGTCTCCCCCCTAATGACTGGCAGCTTGTCTATATTGGTAGAGTCTCCCCCTAATGACTGGCAGCTTGTCTATATTGGTAGAGTCTCCCCCCTAATGACTGGCAGCTTGTCTATATTGGTAGAGTCTCCCCCCTAATGACTGGCAGCTTGTCTATATTGGTAGAGTCTCCCCCCTAATGACTGGCAGCTTGTCTATATTGGTAGAGTCTCCCCCCTAATGACTGGCAGCTTGTCTATATGGTAGGAGTCCCCCCCTAATGACTGGAAGCTTGGTCTAGTATTGGTAGAAGTCTCCCCCTAATGACTGGCATCTGTCTATATTGGTAGAGTCTCCCCCTAATGACTGGGCAGCTTGTCTATATTGGTAGAGTCTCCCCCACTAATGACTGGCAGCTTGTCTGTAATTGTTGAGAAGTCCTTCCCCCCTAATGACTGGCAAACTTGTCTATATTGGTAGAGTCCTCCCCCTAATTACTGGCAGCTTGTCTATATTGGTAGAGTCTCCCCCTAATTGACTGGCAGCTTGTCTATATTGGTAGAGTATCCCCCAATGATGGGCTATATGGTAGGTCTCCCCCCTAATGACTGGCAGCTTGTCTATATTGGTAGAGTCTTCACCCCTATAGACTGGCAGCTTGTCTATATTGGTAGAGTCTCCCCCTAAGACTGGCAGCTTGTCTATATTGGTAGAGCCCTCCCCCTAATGACTGGCAGCTTGTCTATATTGGTAGAGTCTCCCCCCTAATGACTGGCAGCTTGTCTATATTGGTAGAGTCTCCCCCTAATGACTGGCAGCTTGTCTATATTGGTAGAGTCTCCCCCTAATGACTGGCAGCTTGTCTATATTGGTAGAGTCTCCCCCTAATGACTGGCAGCTTGTCTATATTGGTAGAGTCTCCCCCTAATGACTGGCAGCTTGTCTATATTGGTAGAGTCTCCCCCTAATGACTGGCAGCTTGTCTATATTGGTAGAGTCTCCCCCCTAATGACTGGCAGCTTGTCTATATTGGTAGAGTCTCCCCCCTAATGACTGGCAGCTTGTCTATATTGGTAGAGTCTCCCCCCTAATGACTGGCAGCTTGTCTATATTGGTATAGTCTCCCCCCTACATTTTTAAAACATGCTCTGACGTTTCTTCTTCTAGCCAGACACATACCTCAATATTAATGAGATGCTTCCATCTGCTGAGACATGCCCGCTGTTGCCACACACACACACACACACACACACACACACACACACACACACACACACACACACACACCTCTCTCTCTCTCCTTCCTCTACCTTGTTTACAGTCGCAGTAGCCCCAGTCGGTTCTGCCGCGGCTGTTCCTGAAGAAACACCAGGGTCTGATTCTGTCGTCCGGATTCCGACACCGGTTATGATCCCCTAGTCCTTTACCGGGATAGCGCTCCTCAAACCCCGCTACCTCGCTCCACCTCATACACACCGCACCGGACTCCGTTACGTCCACGGCTCCCTGGTAGAACCGGTCCCTCCCGCGGCTCTGGATACAGTCGGTAAACGGTAGAATGAAGGAAGGAGAGGGAACGACGTCGGAGGAGGAAAGAGAGAAGGAAGAGGAGGTGAAAACAACGAACAGCGTAACGACTGAGAGGAGAGAAGAGTCCATGATGTTGTCTTAGAGAAGTCTAGACATTTGTTTTTCCTCGGTTCGGCTTTCTTTTCCTCCCTCTCAAATGTTGTCCGTAACCGGGAGAGAAAAACTCTAAATCAGTTCACGCCACGTCTTCCCAGAAAACGCGCTCTCTTGATTCTGAACCTGTCTACATAGCGTGGGATTAGGATCGAGCGGGGACCGTGTGTGTGTGTGTGTGTGTGTGAGTGAGAGAATACCGCGCTAGAAAGGAGTTTTTTTTAAAGAGACGCGGATCGATGAACGAAACAGCGCGTTAAACCGAGCCCGGTAGTTAACGAGATCACGAGTGACTCTCTCTCTTGCTGTGTGTTTTTATTTAACTAGGCAAGTCAGTTAAGAACAAATTATTATTTATAATGACGGCCTACACCAGCCGGTTGTGATACAGCTTGGAATCGAACCAGTGTCTGTAGTGACGCCTCTAGCACTGAGATGAAGTGCCTTAAACCGCTGTGCCACTCGGGAGCCCCGTGTGTGTGTGTGTGTGTGTGTGTGTGTGTGTGTGTGTGTGTGTGTGTGTGTGTGTGTGAATATCTATTGTGTGTGAGTGAGAGAGAGAGAGAGAGAGAGAGAGAGAGAGAGAGAGAGAGAGAGAGTGTGTGTGTGTGTGTGTGTGTGTGTGTGTGTGTGTGTGTGTGTGTGTAAGTGTAATAGCCCTATTTGATGGGTCATAACTAGGTGGATATATCCTACAGGGCTGTGATTATGATCATGACAATCAGAAAGAACAAACAAAATAACATGATAATAATAATAACAACAACAACAATAATAATTCATTGAATCGACCAATATGGTAATTCACATTATACATCCCACACGTTAGCTTCCTCTCGGCTCCTCGCTGACAACAGCACCACCCTGTGGTCAAATCCCCACATTACACTAACTACACAGAATAATATGTGAGACAACAGCACCACCCTGTGGTCAAATCCCCACATTACACTAACAACACAGGATCATATGTGAGGCAACAGCACCACCCTGTGGTCAAATCCCCACATTACACTAACACACAGAATCATATGTGAGAAAACAGCACCACCCTGTGGTCAAATCCCCACATTACACTAACAACACATAATCATATGTGAGACAACAGCACAGAAAGAAAAAAAAAAATGTATGAAATTGTATGAAATGTATGCATTCACTACTGTAAGACACTCTGGATAAGAGTGTCTGCTAAATGACTAAAATGTAAAATGTAACAACAGCACCACCCTGTGGTCAAATCTCCACATTACACTAACACACAGAATCATATGTGAGGCAACAGCACCACCCTGTGGTCAAATCCCCACATTACACTAACAACACATTAGCTTCCTCTCGGCTCCTCGTTGAAGACTCGTCCTACATCGTAACGAGCTGGTAGAACTGTTAAAGAACATGAACCGGCAACTGAGTCTGTTTCAAGACGTACATTTCATAGATCTACGTTCGTTGATGGCATAATAATTGTAACATAAATGTGTTTTAAAACATGACACTTGCTACGGCATACGCTCTAGAATATCCTACCAAATGAAAGATAATGGAATATATTATTATAGCCTGCTATCCAGGCTGTATCACAACGGGCCGGGATTGGGAGTCCCACGGGGGCGGCGCACAATTGACCCGGCGTCGTCCGGGTTGGGCCGGTGTTAGGCGGTCATTGTAAATAAGAATTTGTTCTTAATTGACTTGCCTAGTTAAATAAAGGTTAAATAAATTAAAAAAAGTTTTAACAAATAAACATAACCGGTTTAGTCTTCAATATTTTCCAGTTTCCTGGACCCACGTTCTGTCTAACGCTGGCTAAAAACATTTACAATGGAGAATAACTAGACAAACCAGGACAACAATACATCATAGTCTATATGGAGGATCAATAACTACACAACAATACATCATAGTCTATATGGAGGACCAATAACTACACAACAATACATCATAGTTTATATGGAGGATCAATAACTACACAACAATACATCATAGTCTATATAGAGGATCAATAACTACACAACAATACATCATAGTCTATATGGAGGATCAATAACTACACAACAATACATCATAGTCTATATGGAGGATCAATAACTACACAACAATACATCATAGTTTATATGGAGGATCAATAACTACACAACAATACATCATATTCTATATGGAGGACCAATAACTACACAACAATACATCATAGTCTATATGGAGGATCAATAACTACACAACAATACATCATAGTCTATATAGAGGATCAATAACTACACAACAATACATCATAGTTTATATGGAGGATCAATAACTACACAACAATACATCATAGTCTATATGGAGGATCAATAACTACACAACAATACATCATAGTCTATATGGAGGATCAATAACTACACAACAATACATCATAGTCTATATGGAGGATCAATAACTACACAACAATACATCATAGTCTATATGGTGGATCAATAACTACACAACAATACATCATAGTCTATATGGAGGATCAATAACTACACAACAATACATCATAGTCTATATGGAGGATCAATAACTACACAACAATACATCATAGTCTATATGGTGGATCAATAACTACACAACAATACATCATAGTCTATATGGAGGATCAATAACTACACAATACATCATAGTCTATATGGAGGATCAATAACTACACAACAATACATCATAGTCTATATGGAGGATCAATAACTACACAACAATACATCATAGTCTATATGGAGGATCAATAACTACACAGTAATACATCATAGTCTATATGGAGGATCAATAACTACACAACAATACATCATAGTCTATATGGAGGATCAATAACTACATTGATGTCTTCTCTTCTCTCTTTCTGTTTGTTTGTAGTTTCTCACTGTTTGAATTAGCAGGTGATATTATTAGCCTCTGATCTGTGTGTGTGAGAGAGAGAGAGAGAGAGAGACAGACAGAAAGAGAGACAGAAAGAGAGAGACACACACACATACACAGACAGACAGACAGACAGACAGACAGACAGACAGACAGACAGACAGACAGAAGAGTCCCCTCTGCAAGCTGGTCCTGGGGCTCTGTTCACAAACACAAACACACCCCACAGAGCCCCAGGACAGCAACACAATTAGACCCAACCAAACCATGAGATAACAAAAAGATAATTACTAGACACATTGGAAAGAGTTAACAAAAAAAATAACAGAGCAAACTAGAATGCTATTTGTCCCTAAACAGAGAGTACACAGTGGCAGAATACCTGACCACTGTGACTGACCCAAACCTAAGGAAAGCTTTGACTATGTACAGACTCAGTGAGCATAGCCGTGCTATTGAGAAAGGCCGTCGTCGACAGACATGGCTCTCAAGAGAAGACAGGCTATGTGCAACACTGCCCACAAAATGAGGTGGAAACTGAGCTGTACTTCCTAACCTCCTGCCAAATGTGCGACCAGTTAATTCATATTGTATGTTGTAGTCTGTCCAAGAGGGGAATCACACAATCACACTTGCTTTTGTTACTTCTAGGCTGGACTACTGCAATGCTCTACTTTCCGGCTACCCGGATAAAGTACTAAACAAACTTCAGTTAGTGCTAAATACGGCTGCTAGAATCCTGACTAGAACCAAAAATTTGATCATATTACTCCAGTGCTAGCCTCCCTACACTGGCTTCCTGTTAAGGCAAGGGCTGATTTCAAGGTTTTACTGCTAACCTACAAAGCATTACATGGGCTTGCTCCTACCTATCTTTCCGATTTGGTCCTGCCGTACATACCTACACGTACGCTACGGTCACAAGACGCAGGCCTCCTAATTGTCCCTAGAATTTCTAAGCAAACGGCTGGAGGTAGGGCTTTCTCCTATAGAGCTCAATTTTTATGGAATAGTCTGCCTACCCATGTGAGAGACGCAGACTCAGTCTCAACCTTTAAGTCTTTACTGAAGACTTATCTCTTCAGTAGGTCCTATGATTAAGTGTAGTCTGGCCCAGGAGTGTGAAGGTGAACGGAAAGGCTGGAGCAACGAACCGCCCTTGCTGTCTCTGCCTTGCCGGTTCCCCTCTTTCCACTGGGATTCTCTGCCTCTAACCCTATTACAGGGGCTGAGTCACTGACTTACTTGTGTTCTTCCATGCCGTCCATGGGAGGGGTGCGTCACTTGAGTGGGTTGAGTCACTGACGTGGTCTTCCTGTCTGGGTTGGCGCCCCCCCTTGGGTTGTGCCATGGCGGAGATTTTTGTGGGCTATACTCGGCCTTGTCTTCGGACGGTAAGTTGGTGGTTGTAGACATCCCTCTAGTGGTGTGGGGGCTGTGCTTTGGCAAAGTGGGTGGGGTTATATCCTGTCTGTTTGGCCCTGTCCGGGGGTATCATCGGATGGGGCCACAGTGTCTTCTGATCCCTCCTGTCTCAGCCTCCAGTATTTATGCTGCAGTAGTTTATGTGCCGGGGGGCTAGGGTCAGTCTGTTTCATCTGGAGTATTTCTCTTGTCTTATCCGGTGTCCTGTGTGAATTTAAATATGCTCTCTCTAATTCTCTCTTTCTCTCTTTCTTTCTTCTCTCAGAGGACCTGAGCCCTAGGACCATGCCTCGGGACTACCTGGCATGATGACTCCTTGCTGTCCCCAGTCCACCTGGCCATGCTGCTGCTCCAGTTTCAACTGTTCTGCCTGCGGCTACGGAACCCTGACCTGTTCACCGGACGTGCTTGCTGCACCCTCGACAACTACAATGATTATTATTATTTGACCATGCTGGTCATTTATGAACATTTTAACATCTTGACCATGTTCTGTTATAATATCCACCCGGCACAGCCAGAAGAGGACTGTCCACCCCTCATAGCCTGGTTCCTCTCTAGGTTTCTTCCTAGGTTTTTGGCCTTTCTAGGGAGTTTTTCCTAGGGAGTTTTTCCTAGCCACCGTGCCTCTTTCACATGCATTGCTTGCTGTTTGGGGTTTTAGGCTGGGTTTCTGTACAGCACTTTGAGATTTCAGCTGATATACGAAGGGCTATATAAATCAATTTGATTTGATTTGATCCCCATATTGTTTTTATTTACTTTCTGCTCTTTTGCACACCAGTATTTCTACTTGCACATCATCATCTGCTCATCTATCAATCCAGTATTAATTTGCTAAATTGTAATTACTTCGCTACTATGGCCTATTTATTGCCGTACCTCCTCATGCCATTTGCACACACTGTATATAGACTTTCTTCTTTTCTATTGTGTTATTGACTGTACGCTTGTTTATTCCATTTGTAACACTGTGTTGTTGTTTGTGTCGCACTGCTTTGCTTTATCTTGGCCAGGTCGCAGTTCTAAATGAGAACTTGTTCTTCACTGGCTTACCTGGTTAAATAAAGATGAAATAAAATTAAAAATAGAAACATTTTTTTCTTTCCCAGAAAGGGGATGTAGCTCAGTGGTAGAGCGCATGCTTTGCATGTATGCGGTCCTGGGTTCAATCCCTAGCTTCTCCATTTAAAATTATTGCATTGACCCAACTCCTACTTTACAGGATGTTGAAATTCTAAGCAGGAAACAGAGATGTGCTAAATAATTTGGTCTTGTAATCTGAAGAACATGCGTCCAATCCCTGTTTGTACATTTATAGAACAGAAGAGGCATTGTTGCCAACTTTTATGGCGTCATTTTCAAAAACTGAAGTTCATGTGTTCGATCCCAGTCTGTACCTGGTTTAAGAATTGCTGCTATCATTTCATTGTAGTTTCAATGGAGTGGTGTATATAAAAAGTACATTGTATTGATATTGCATTTTATCTGCAAATGAAATGGGAAAGAAGCTCAGAGGGGGAGTGCATGCAAAATATGTATGAGGTCCTCGGTTCAATCCCAAGATTCTCCACTGAGTTTATTTGTGTGCCAAATTCACATTTACACAACTACTACTTTCCAGAATGTTGATGTATAATTTGTAGAGTAGAGTGGCATGGTGGCCAAGTGGTAAGGCGTCGGTCCTCGTAAACCGAAGATCATGGGTTCAAGTCCGTCCGTGCCTGTATGAAAGACATCTGATATCATGGACCTGTGCTTTTATTGGAGGACTTTCCAGAAAAAGCAAGTTGTATCAATATTGCAACACAGCTATTATAGTAAGGGGATGTATCTCTATGGTAGAGCCAGTACTTTACATGTATGCGGTCCAACGTTAATCCCCAACTTCTCTGTTGATTGTATTTAGTTGTTAAATTATCTTTTGCACAACTCCCACTTTCCAGAATGTTGACATTCTAAGAAGGAAATAGATATGCTAAATCATCTGTTTCTGTAAACTGAAGCACATGGGTTCAATCCTTGTTCGACGTTTATGGAAGATAGCTGATATTATGGAAATGTACATTCATTAGAACAGTGTAAAGAAAAGGTAAATTGTATTGATATGACCACTGCGACCTGTATGCTCTAGTCGGCTGGCCCTCGCTACCTATTCGTCACCAGACCCACTGGCTCCAGGTCATCTATAAGTCTATGCTAGGTAAAGCTCCGCCTTATCTCAGCTCACTGGTCACGATAACAACACCCACCCGTAGCACACGCTCCAGCAGGTATATCTCACTGGTCATCCCCAAAGCCAACACCTCCTTTGGCCGCCTTTCCTTCCAGTTCTCTGCTGCCAATGACTGGAACGAATTGCAAAAATCGCTGAAGCTGGAGACTTATATATCCCTCATTAACTTTTAACATCAGCTATCTGAGCAGCTAACCGATCGCTGCAGCTGTACATAGCCCATCTGTAAATAGC
This sequence comes from Salmo trutta, assembly GCF_901001165.1. Lineage (NCBI taxonomy): Eukaryota > Metazoa > Chordata > Actinopteri > Salmoniformes > Salmonidae > Salmo > Salmo trutta. The sequence goes on from NW_021822690.1 coordinate 282,195, forward strand.
CCACCCAATCTACCTACCTCATCCACATATTGTTTTTATTTACTTTCTGCTCTTTTGCACACCAGTATTTTTACTTGCACATCATCATCTGCTCATCTATCACTCCAGTGTTAATTTGCTAAATTGTAATTACTTCACTACTATGGCCTATTTATTATCTTACCTCCTCATGCCATTTGCACACACTGAATATAGACTTTCTTTTTTTCTATTGTGTTATTGACTGTACGCTTGTTTATTCCATTTGTAACTCTATGTTGTTGTTTGTGTCGCACTGCTTTGCTTTATCTTGGCCAGGTCGCAGTTCTAAATGAGAACTTGTTCTCCACTGCCTTACCTGGTTAAATAAAGATAAAAAAAAAAAAAAATAATAATAATAATTCTTTACCAGAAAGGGGATGTAGCTCAGTGGTAGAGCGCATGCTTCGCATGTATGAGGTCCTGGGTTCAATCCCCAGCTTCTCCATTTAAAATTATTGCATTGACCCAACTCCTACTTTACAGAATGTTGAAATTTTAAGCAGGAAACAGAGATGTGCTAAATAATTTGGTCTTGTAATCTGAAGAACATGCGTTCAATCCCTGTTTGTACATTTATAGAACAGAAGTGGCATTGTTGCCAACTTTTATGGCGTCATTTTCAAAAACTGAAGTTCATGGGTTCGATCCCAGTCTGTACCTGGTTTAAGAATTGCTGCTATCATTTCATTGTAGTTTCAATGGAGTGGTGTATATAAAAAGTACATTGTATTGATATTGCATTTTATCTGCAAATGAAATGGGATGGAAGCTCAGAGGGGGAGTGCATGCAAAATATGTATGAGGTCCTCGGTTCAATACCAAGATTCTCCACTGAGTTTATTTGTGTGCCAAATTCACATTTACACAACTACTACTTTCCAGAATGTTGATGTATAATTTGTAGAGTAGAGTGGCATGGTGGCCAAGTGGTAAGGCGTCGGTCTCGTAAACCGAAGATCATGGGTTCAAATCCCGTCCGTGCCTGTATGAAAGACATCTGATATCATGGACCTGTGCTTTTATTGGAGGACTTTCCAGAAAAAGCAAGTTGTATCAATATTGCAACACAGCTATTATAGTAAGGGGATGTATCTCTATGGTTGATCCAGTACTTTACATGTATGCGGTCCAACTGTTAATCCCCAACTTCTCTGTTGATTGTATTTAGTTGTTAAATTATCTTTTGCACAACTCCCACTTTCCAGAATGTTGACATTCTAAGAAGGAAATAGATATGCTAAATCATCTGTTTCTGTAAACTGAAGCACATGGGTTCAATCCTTGTTCCACGTTTATGGAAGATAGCTGATATTATGGAAATGTACATTCATTAGAACAGTGTAAAGAAAAGGTAAATTGTATTGATATGACCACTGCGACCTGTATGCTCTAGTCGGCTGGCCCTCGCTACCTATTCGTCACCAGACCCACTGGCTCCAGGTCATCTATAAGTCTATGCTAGGTAAAGCTCCGCCTTATCTCAGCTCACTGGTCACGATAACAACACCGACCCGTAGCACGCGCTACAGCAGGTATATCTCACTGGTCATCCCCAAAGCCAACACCTCTTTTGGCCGCCTTTCCTTCCAGTTCTCTGCTGCCAATGACTGGAACGAATTGCAAAAATCGCTGAAGCTGGAGACTTATATTTCCCTCACTAACTTTAAACATCAGCTATCTGAGCAGCTAACCGATCGCTGCAGCTGTACATAGCCCATCTGTAAATAGCCCACCCAATCTACCTACCTCATCCACATATTGTTTTTATTTACTTTCTGCTCTTTTGCACACCAGTATTTTTACTTGCACATCATCATCTGCTCATCTATCACTCCAGTATTAATTTGCTAAATTGTAATTACTTCGCTACTATGGCCTATTTATTGCCTTACCTCCTCATGCCATTTGCACACACTGTATATAGACTTTCTTTTTTTCTATTGTGTTATTGACTGTACGCTTGTTTATTCCATTTGTAACACTGTGTTGTTGTTTGTGTCGCACTGCTTTGCTTTATCTTGGCCAGGTCGCAGTTCTAAAGGAGAACTTGTTCTCCACTAGCTTACCTGGTTAAATAAAGATGAAATAAAATTAAAAAAGAAACATTTTTTTCTTTCCCAGAAAGGGGATGTAGCTCAGTGGTAGAGCGCATGCTTCGCATGTATGAGGTCCTGGGTTCAATCCCCAGCTTCTCCATTTAAAATTATTGCATTGACCCAACTCCTACTTTACAGAATGTTGAAATTTTAAGCAGGAAACAGAGATGTGCTAAATAATTTAGGTCTTGTAATCTGAAGAACATGCGTTCAATCCCTGTTTGTACATTCATAGAACAGACGTGGCATTGTTGCCAACTTTTATGGCGTCATTTTCAAAAACTGAAGTTCATGGGTTCGATCCCAGTCTGTACCTGGTTTAAGAATTGCTGCTATCATTTCATTGTAGTTTCAATGGAGTGGTGTATATAAAAAGTACATTGTATTGATATTGCATTTTATCTGCAAATGAAATGGGATGGAAGCTCAGAGGGGGAGTGCATGCAAAATATGTATGAGGTCCTCGGTTCAATCCCAAGATTCTCCACTGAGTTTATTTGTGTGCCAAATTCACATTTACACAACTACTACTTTCCAGAATGTTGATGTATAATTTGTAGAGTAGAGTGGCATGGTGGCCAAGTGGTAAGGCGTCGGTCTCGTAAACCGAAGATCATGGGTTCAAATCCCGTCCGTGCCTGTATGAAAGACATCTGATATCATGGACCTGTGCTTTTATTGGAGGACTTTCCAGAAAAAGCAAGGTGTATCAATATTGCAACACAGCTATTATAGTAAGGGGATGTATCTCTATGGTAGATCCAGTACTTTACATGTATGCGGTCCAACGTTAATCCCCAACTTCTCTGTTGATTGTATTTAGTTGTTAAATTATCTTTTGCACAACTCCCACTTTCCAGAATGTTGACATTCTAAGAAGGAAATAGATATGCTAAATCATCTGTTTCTGTAAACTGAAGCACATGGGTTCAATCCTTGTTCCACGTTTATGGAAGATAGCTGATATTATGGAAATGTACATTCATTAGAACAGTGTAAAGAAAAGGTAAATTGTATTGATATGACCACTGCGACCTGTATGCTCTAGTCGGCTGGCCCTCGCTACCTATTCGTCACCAGACCCACTGGCTCCAGGTCATCTATAAGTCTATGCTAGGTAAAGCTCCGCCTTATCTCAGCTCACTGGTCACTATAACAACACCGACCCGTAGCACGCGCTACAGCAGGTATATCTCACTGGTCATCCCCAAAGCCAACACCTCTTTTGGCCGCCTTTCCTTCCAGTTCTCTGCTGCCAATGACTGGAACGAATTGCAAAAATCGCTGAAGCTGGAGACTTATATTTCCCTCACTAACTTTAAACATGAGCTATCTGAGCAGCTAACCGATCGCTGCAGCTGTACATAGCCCATCTGTAAATAGCCCACCCAATCTACCTACCTCATCCACATATTGTTTTTATTTACTTTCTGCTCTTTTGCACACCAGTATTTTTACTTGCACATCATCATCTGCTCATCTATCACTCCAGTATTAATTTGCTAAATTGTAATTACTTCGCTACTATGGCCTATTTTTTGCCGTACCTCCTCATGCCATTTGCACACACTGTATATAGACTTTCTTTTTTTCTATTGTGTTATTGACTGTACGCTTGTTTATTCCATTTGTAACTCTGTGTTGTTGTTTGTGTCGCACTGCTTTGCTTTATCTTGGCCAGGTCGCAGTTCTAAAGGAGAACTTGTTCTCCACTAGCTTACCTGGTTAAATAAAGATGAAATAAAATAAAAAAATAAACATTTTTTTCTTTCCCAGAAAGGGGATGTAGCTCAGTGGTAGAGCGCATGCTTCGCATGTATGAGGTCCTGGGTTCAATCCCCAGCTTCTCCATTTAAAATTATTGCATTGACCCAACTCCTACTTTACAGAATGTTGAAATTTTAAGCAGGAAACAGAGATGTGCTAAATAATTTAGTCTTGTAATCTGAAGAACATGCGTTCAATCCCTGTTTGTACATTCATAGAACAGACGTGGCATTGTTGCCAACTTTTATGGCGTCATTTTCAAAAACTGAAGTTCATGGGTTCGATCCCAGTCTGTACCTGGTTTAAGAATTGCTGCTATCATTTCATTGTAGTTTCAATGGAGTGGTGTATATAAAAAGTACATTGTATTGATATTGCATTTTATCTGCAAATGAAATGGGATGGAAGCTCAGAGGGGGAGTGCATGCAAAATACGTATGAGGTCCTCGGTTCAATACCAAGATTCTCCACTGAGTTTATTTGTGTGCCAAATTCACATTTACACAACTACTACTTTCCAGAATGTTGATGTATAACTTGTAGAGTAGAGTGGCATGGTGGCCAAGTGGTAAGGCGTCGGTCTCGTAAACCGAAGATCATGGGTTCAAATCCCGTCCGTGCCTGTATGAAAGACATCTGATATCATGGACCGGTGCTCTTATTGGAGGACTTTCCAGAAAAAGCAAGGTGTATCAATATTGCAACACAGCTATTATAGTAAGGGGATGTATCTCTATGGTCGATCCAGTACTTTACATGTATGCGGTCCAACGTTAATCCCCAACTTCTCTGTTGATTGTATTTAGTTGTTAAATTATCTTTTGCACAACTCCCACTTTCCAGAATGTTGACATTCTAAGAAGGAAATAGATATGCTAAATCATCTGTTTCTGTAAACTGAAGCACATTGGTTCAATCCTTGTTCCACGTTTATGGAAGATAGCTGATATTATGGAAATGTACATTCATTAGAACAGTGTAAAGAAAAGGTAAATTGTATTGATATGACCACTGCGACCTGTATGCTCTAGTCGGCTGGCCCTCGCTACCTATTCGTCACCAGACCCACTGGCTCCAGGTCATCTATAAGTCTATGCTAGGTAAAGCTCCGCCTTATCTCAGCTCACTGGTCACGATAACAACACCGACCCGTAGCACGCGCTACAGCAGGTATATCTCACTGGTCATCCCCAAAGCCAACACCTCTTTTGGCCGCCTTTCCTTCCAGTTCTCTGCTGCCAATGACTGGAACGAATTGCAAAAATCGCTGAAGCTGGAGACTTATATTTCCCTCACTAACTTTAAACATCAGCTATCTGAGCAGCTAACCGATCGCTGCAGCTGTACATAGCCCATCTGTAAATAGCCCACCCAATCTACCTACCTCATCCACATATTGTTTTTATTTACTTTCTGCTCTTTTGCACACCAGTATTTTTACTTGCACATCATCATCTGCTCATCTATCACTCCAGTATTAATTTGCTAAATTGTAATTACTTCGCTACTATGGCCTATTTTTTGCCGTACCTCCTCATGCCATTTGCACACACTGTATATAGACTTTCTTTTTTTCTATTGTGTTATTGACTGTACGCTTGTTTATTCCATTTGTAACTCTGTGTTGTTGTTTGTGTCGCACTGCTTTGCTTTATCTTGGCCAGGTCGCAGTTCTAAAGGAGAACTTATTCTCCACTAGCTTACCTGGTTAAATAAAGATGAAATAAAATAAAAAAATAAACATTTTTTTCTTTCCCAGAAAGGGGATGTAGCTCAGTGGTAGAGCGCATGCTTCGCATGTATGAGGTCCTGGGTTCAATCCCCAGCTTCTCCATTTAAAATTATTGCATTGACCCAACTCCTACTTTACAGAATGTTGAAATTTTAAGCAGGAAACAGAGATGTGCTAAATAATTTAGTCTTGTAATCTGAAGAACATGCGTTCAATCCCTGTTTGTACATTCATAGAACAGACGTGGCATTGTTGCCAACTTTTATGGCGTCATTTTCAAAAACTGAAGTTCATGGGTTCGATCCCAGTCTGTACCTGGTTTAAGAATTGCTGCTATCATTTCATTGTAGTTTCAATGGAGTGGTGTATATAAAAAGTACATTGTATTGATATTGCATTTTATCTGCAAATGAAATGGGATGGAAGCTCAGAGGGGGAGTGCATGCAAAATATGTCTGAGGTCCTCGGTTCAATCCCAAGATTCTCCACTGAGTTTATTTGTGTGCCAAATTCACATTTACACAACTACTACTTTCCAGAATGTTGATGTATAATTTGTAGAGTAGAGTGGCATGGTGGCCAAGTGGTAAGTAGTCGGTCTTGTAAACCGAAGATCATGGGTTCAAATCCCGTCCGTGCCTGTATGAAAGACATCTGATATCATGGACCTGTGCTCTTATTGGAGGACTTTCCAGAAAAAGCAAGGTGTATCAATATTGCAACACAGCTGTTATAGTAAGGGGATGTATCTCTATGGTAGATACAGTACTTTACATGTATGCGGTCCAATGTTAATCCCCAACTTCTCTGTTGATTGTATTTAGTTGTTAAATTATCTTTTGCACAACTCCCACTTTCCAGAATGTTGACATTCTAAGAAGGAAATAGATATGCTAAATCATCTGTTTCTGTAAACTGAAGCACATTGGTTCAATCCTTGTTCCACGTTTATGGAAGATAGCTGATATTATGGAAATGTACATTCATTAGAACAGTGTAAAGAAAAGGTAAATTGTATTGATATGACCACTGCGACCTGTATGCTCTAGTCGGCTGGCCCTCGCTACCTATTCGTCACCAGACCCACTGGCTCCAGGTCATCTATAAGTCTATGCTAGGTAAAGCTCCGCCTTATCTCACCTCACTGGTCACGATAACAACACCGACCCGTAGCACACGCTACAGCAGGTATATCTCACTGGTCATCCCCAAAGCCAACACCTCTTTTGGCCGCCTTTCCTTCCAGTTCTCTGCTGCCAATGACTGGAACGAATTGCAAAAATCGCTGAAGCTGGAGACTTATATTTCCCTCACTAACTTTAAACATCAGCTATCTGAGCAGCTAACCGATCGCTGCAGCTGTACATAGCCCATCTGTAAATAGCCCACCCAATCTACCTACCTCATCCACATATTGTTTTTATTTACTTTCTGCTCTTTTGCACACCAGTATTTTTACTTGCACATCATCATCTGCTCATCTATCACTCCAGTATTAATTTGCTAAATTGTAATTACTTCGCTACTATGGCCTATTTTTTGCCGTACCTCCTCATGCCATTTGCACACACTGTATATAGACTTTCTTTTTTTCTATTGTGTTATTGACTGTACGCTTGTTTATTCCATTTGTAACTCTGTGTTGTTGTTTGTGTCGCACTGCTTTGCTTTATCTTGGCCAGGTCGCAGTTCTAAAGGAGAACTTGTTCTCCACTAGCTTACCTGGTTAAATAAAGATGAAATAAAATAAAAAAATAAACATTTTTTTCTTTCCAAGAAAGGGGATGTAGCTCAGTGGTAGAGCGCATGCTTCGCATGTATGAGGTCCTGGGTTCAATCCCCAGCTTCTCCATTTAAAATTATTGCATTGACCCAACTCCTACTTTACAGAATGTTGAAATTTTAAGCAGGAAACAGAGATGTGCTAAATAATTTAGTCTTGTAATCTGAAGAACATGCGTTCAATCCCTGTTTGTACATTCATAGAACAGACGTGGCATTGTTGCCAACTTTTATGGCGTCATTTTCAAAAACTGAAGTTCATGGGTTCGATCCCAGTCTGTACCTGGTTTAAGAATTGCTGCTATCATTTCATTGTAGTTTCAATGGAGTGGTGTATATAAAAAGTACATTGTATTGATATTGCATTTTATCTGCAAATGAAATGGGATGGAAGCTCAGAGGGGGAGTGCATGCAAAATATGTATGAGGTCCTCGGTTCAATACCAAGATTCTCCACTGAGTTTATTTGTGTGCCAAATTCACATTTACACAACTACTACTTTCCAGAATGTTGATGTATAATTTGTAGAGTAGAGTGGCATGGTGGCCAAGTGGTAAGGCGTCGGTCTCGTAAACCGAAGATCATGGGTTCAAATCCCGTCCGTGCCTGTATGAAAGACATCTGATATCATGGACCGGTGCTCTTATTGGAGGACTTTCCAGAAAAAGCAAGGTGTATCAATATTGCAACACAGCTATTATAGTAAGGGGATGTATCTCTATGGTCGATCCAGTACTTTACATGTATGCGGTCCAACGTTAATCCCCAACTTCTCTGTTGATTGTATTTAGTTGTTAAATTATCTTTTGCACAACTCCCACTTTCCAGAATGTTGACATTCTAAGAAGGAAATAGATATGCTAAATCATCTGTTTCTGTAAACTGAAGCACATTGGTTCAATCCTTGTTCCACGTTTATGGAAGATAGCTGATATTATGGAAATGTACATTCATTAGAACAGTGTAAAGAAAAGGTAAATTGTATTGATATGACCACTGCGACCTGTATGCTCTAGTCGGCTGGCCCTCGCTACCTATTCGTCACCAGACCCACTGGCTCCAGGTCATCTATAAGTCTATGCTAGGTAAAGCTCCGCCTTATCTCAGCTCACTGGTCACGATAACAACACCGACCCGTAGCACGCGCTACAGCAGGTATATCTCACTGGTCATCCCCAAAGCCAACACCTCTTTTGGCCGCCTTTCCTTCCAGTTCTCTGCTGCCAATGACTGGAACGAATTGCAAAAATCGCTGAAGCTGGAGACTTATATTTCCCTCACTAACTTTAAACATCAGCTATCTGAGCAGCTAACCGATCGCTGCAGCTGTACATAGCCCATCTGTAAAGAGCCCACCCAATCTACCTACCTCATCCACATATTGTTTTTATTTACTTTCTGCTCTTTTGCACACCAGTATTTTTACTTGCACATCATCATCTGCTCATCTATCACTCCAGTATTAATTTGCTAAATTGTAATTACTTCGCTACTATGGCCTATTTTTTGCCGTACCTCCTCATGCCATTTGCACACACTGTATATAGACTTTCTTTTTTTCTATTGTGTTATTGACTGTACGCTTGTTTATTCCATTTGTAACTCTGTGTTGTTGTTTGTGTCGCACTGCTTTGCTTTATCTTGGCCAGGTCGCAGTTCTAAAGGAGAACTTGTTCTCCACTAGCTTACCTGGTTAAATAAAGATGAAATAAAATAAAAAAATAAACATTTTTTTCTTTCCCAGAAAGGGGATGTAGCTCAGTGGTAGAGCGCATGCTTCGCATGTATGAGGTCCTGGGTTCAATCCCCAGCTTCTCCATTTAAAATTATTGCATTGACCCAACTCCTACTTTACAGAATGTTGAAATTTTAAGCAGGAAACAGAGATGTGCTAAATAATTTAGTCTTGTAATCTGAAGAACATGCGTTCAATCCCTGTTTGTACATTCATAGAACAGACGTGGCATTGTTGCCAACTTTTATGGCGTCATTTTCAAAAACTGAAGTTCATGGGTTCGATCCCAGTCTGTACCTGGTTTAAGAATTGCTGCTATCATTTCATTGTAGTTTCAATGGAGTGGTGTATATAAAAAGTACATTGTATTGATATTGCATTTTATCTGCAAATGAAATGGGATGGAAGCTCAGAGGGGGAGTGCATGCAAAATATGTATGAGGTCCTCGGTTCAATACCAAGATTCTCCACTGAGTTTATTTGTGTGCCAAATTCACATTTACACAACTACTACTTTCCAGAATGTTGATGTATAATTTGTAGAGTAGAGTGGCATGGTGGCCAAGTGGTAAGGCGTCGGTCTCGTAAACCGAAGATCATGGGTTCAAATCCCGTCCGTGCCTGTATTAAAGACATCTGATATCATGGACCAGTGCTCTTATTGGAGGACTTTCCAGAAAAAGCAAGTTGTATCAATATTGCAACACAGCTATTATAGTAAGGGGATGTATCTCTATGGTAGATCCAGTACTTTACATGTATGCGGTCCAACGTTATTCCCCAACTTCTCTGTTGATTGTATTTAGTTGTTAAATTATCTTTTGCACAACTCCCACTTTCCAGAATGTTGACATTCTAAGAAGGAAATAGATATGCTAAATCATCTGTTTCTGTAAACTGAAGCACATTGGTTCAATCCTTGTTCCACGTTTATGGAAGATAGCTGATATTATGGAAATGTACATTCATTAGAACAGTGTAAAGAAAAGGTAAATTGTATTGATATGACCACTGCGACCTGTATGCTCTAGTCGGCTGGCCCTCGCTACCTATTCGTCACCAGACCCACTGGCTCCAGGTCATCTATAAGTCTATGCTAGGTAAAGCTCCGCCTTATCTCAGCTCACTGGTCACGATAACAACACCGACCCGTAGCACGCGCTACAGCAGGTATATCTCACTGGTCATCCCCAAAGCCAACACCTCTTTTGGCCGCCTTTCCTTCCAGTTCTCTGCTGCCAATGACTGGAACGAATTGCAAAAATCGCTGAAGCTGGAGACTTATATTTCCCTCACTAACTTTAAACATCAGCTATCTGAGCAGCTAACCGATCGCTGCAGCTGTACATAGCCCATCTGTAAAGAGCCCACCCAATCTACCTACCTCATCCACATATTGTTTTTATTTACTTTCTGCTCTTTTGCACACCAGTATTTTTACTTGCACATCATCATCTGCTCATCTATCACTCCAGTATTAATTTGCTAAATTGTAATTACTTCGCTACTATGGCCTATTTTTTGCCGTACCTCCTCATGCCATTTGCACACACTGTATATAGACTTTCTTTTTTTCTATTGTGTTATTGACTGTACGCTTGTTTATTCCATTTGTAACTCTGTGTTGTTGTTTGTGTCGCACTGCTTTGCTTTATCTTGGCCAGGTCGCAGTTCTAAAGGAGAACTTGTTCTCCACTAGCTTACCTGGTTAAATAAAGATGAAATAAAATAAAAAAATAAACATTTTTTTCTTTCCAAGAAAGGGGATGTAGCTCAGTGGTAGAGCGCATGCTTCGCATGTATGAGGTCCTGGGTTCAATCCCCAGCTTCTCCATTTAAAATTATTGCATTGACCCAACTCCTACTTTACAGAATGTTGAAATTTTAAGCAGGAAACAGAGATGTGCTAAATAATTTAGTCTTGTAATCTGAAGAACATGCGTTCAATCCCTGTTTGTACATTCATAGAACAGACGTGGCATTGTTGCCAACTTTTATGGCGTCATTTTCAAAAACTGAAGTTCATTGGTTCGATCCCAGTCTGTACCTGGTTTAAGAATTGCTGCTATCATTTCATTGTAGTTTCAATGGAGTGGTGTATATAAAAAGTACATTGTATTGATATTGCATTTTATCTGCAAATGAAATGGGATGGAAGCTCAGAGGGGGAGTGCATGCAAAATATGTATGAGGTCCTCGGTTCAATCCCAAGATTCTCCACTGAGTTTATTTGTGTGCCAAATTCACATTTACACAACTACTACTTTCCAGAATGTTGATGTATAATTTGTAGAGTAGAGTGGCATGGTGGCCAAGTGGTAAGGCGTCGGTCTCGTAAACCGAAGATCATGGGTTCAAATCCCGTCCGTGCCTGTATGAAAGACATCTGATATCATGGACCGGTGCTGTTATTGGAGGACTTTCCAGAAAAAGCAAGGTGTATCAATATTGCAACATAGCTATTATAGTAAGGGGATGTATCTCTATGGTAGATCCAGTACTTTACATGTATGCGGTCCAACGTTAATCCCCAACTTCTCTGTTGATTGTATTTAGTTGTTAAATTATCTTTTGCACAACTACCACTTTCCAGAATGTTGACATTCTAAGAAGGAAATAGATATGCTAAATCATCTGTTTCTGTAAACTGAAGCACATTGGTTCAATCCTTGTTCCACGTTTATGGAAGATAGCTGATATTATGGAAATGTACATTCATTAGAACAGTGTAAAGAAAAGGTAAATTGTATTGATGTGACCACTGCGACCTGTATGCTCTACTCGGCTGGCCCTCGCTACCTATTCGTCACCAGACCCACTGGCTCCAGGTCATCTATAAGTCTATGCTAGGTAAAGCTCCGCCTTATCTCAGCTCACTGGTCACGATAACAACACCGACCCGTAGCACGCGCTACAGCAGGTATATCTCACTGGTCATCCCCAAAGCCAACACCTCTTTTGGCCGCCTTTCCTTCCAGTTCTCTGCTGCCAATGACTGGAACGAATTGCAAAAATCGCTGAAGCTGGAGACTTATATTTCCCTCACTAACTTTAAACATCAGCTATCTGAGCAGCTAACCGATCGCTGCAGCTGTACATAGCCCATCTGTAAATAGCCCACCCAATCTACCTACCTCATCCACATATTGTTTTTATTTACTTTCTGCTCTTTTGCACACCAGTATTTTTACTTGCACATCATCATCTGCTCATCTATCACTCCAGTATTAATTTGCTAAATTGTAATTACTTCGCTACTATGGCCTATTTTTTGCCGTACCTCCTCATGCCATTTGCACACACTGTATATAGACTTTCTTTTTTTCTATTGTGTTATTGACTGTACGCTTGTTTATTCCATTTGTAACTCTGTGTTGTTGTTTGTGTCGCACTGCTTTGCTTTATCTTGGCCAGGTCGCAGTTCTAAAGGAGAACTTGTTCTCCACTAGCTTACCTGGTTAAATAAAGATGAAATAAAATAAAAAAATAAACATTTTTTTCTTTCCAAGAAAGGGGATGTAGCTCAGTGGTAGAGCGCATGCTTCGCATGTATGAGGTCCTGGGTTCAATCCCCAGCTTCTCCATTTAAAATTATTGCATTGACCCAACTCCTACTTTACAGAATGTTGAAATTTTAAGCAGGAAACAGAGATGTGCTAAATAATTTAGTCTTGTAATCTGAAGAACATGCGTTCAATCCCTGTTTGTACATTCATAGAACAGACGTGGCATTGTTGCCAACTTTTATGGCGTCATTTTCAAAAACTGAAGTTCATGGGTTCGATCCCAGTCTGTACCTGGTTTAAGAATTGCTGCTATCATTTCATTGTAGTTTCAATGGAGTGGTGTATATAAAAAGTACATTGTATTGATATTGCATTTTATCTGCAAATGAAATGGGATGGAAGCTCAGAGGGGGAGTGCATGCAAAATATGTATGAGGTCCTCGGTTCAATACCAAGATTCTCCACTGAGTTTATTTGTGTGCCAAATTCACATTTACACAACTACTACTTTCCAGAATGTTGATGTATAATTTGTAGAGTAGAGTGGCATGGTGGCCAAGTGGTAAGGCGTTGGTCTCGTAAACCGAAGATCATGGGTTCAAATCCCGTCCGTGCCTGTATTAAAGACATCTGATATCATGGACCTGTGCTCTTATTGGAGGACTTTCCAGAAAAAGCAAGGTGTATCAATATTGCAACACAGCTATTATAGTAAGGGGATGTATCTCTATGGTAGATCCAGTACTTTACATGTATGCGGTCCAACGTTATTCCCCAACTTCTCTGTTGATTGTATTTAGTTGTTAAATTATCTTTTGCACAACTCCCACTTTCCAGAATGTTGACATTCTAAGAAGGAAATAGATATGCTAAATCATCTGTTTCTGTAAACTGAAGCACATTGGTTCAATCCTTGTTCCACGTTTATGGAAGATAGCTGATATTATGGAAATGTACATTCATTAGAACAGTGTAAAGAAAAGGTAAATTGTATTGATATGACCACTGCGACCTGTATGCTCTACTCGGCTGGCCCTCGCTACCTATTCGTCACCAGACCCACTGGCTCCAGGTCATCTATAAGTCTATGCTAGGTAAAGCTCCGCCTTATCTCAGCTCACTGGTCACGATAACAACACCGACCCGTAGCACGCGCTACAGCAGGTATATCTCACTGGTCATCCCCAAAGCCAACACCTCTTTTGGCCGCCTTTCCTTCCAGTTCTCTGCTGCCAATGACTGGAACGAATTGCAAAAATCGCTGAAGCTGGAGACTTATATTTCCCTCACTAACTTTAAACATCAGCTATCTGAGCAGCTAACCGATCGCTGCAGCTGTACATAGCCCATCTGTAAATAGCCCACCCAATCTACCTACCTCATCCACATATTGTTTTTATTTACTTTCTGCTCTTTTGCACACCAGTATTTTTACTTGCACATCATCATCTGCTCATCTATCACTCCAGTATTAATTTGCTAAATTGTAATTACTTCGCTACTATGGCCTATTTTTTGCCGTACCTCCTCATGCCATTTGCACACACTGTATATAGACTTTCTTTTTTTCTATTGTGTTATTGACTGTACGCTTGTTTATTCCATTTGTAACACTGTGTTGTTGTTTGTGTCGCACTGCTTTGCTTTATCTTGGCCAGGTCGCAGTTCTAAATGAGAACTTGTTCTCCACTAGCTTACCTGGTTAAATAAAGATGAAATAAAATTTAAAAAATAAACATTTTTTTCTTTCCCAGAAAGGGGATGTAGCTCAGTGGTAGAGCGCATGCTTTGCATGTATGAGGTCCTGGGTTCAATCCCCAGCTTCTCCATTTAAAATTATTGCATTGACCCAACTCCTACTTTACAGAATGTTGAAATTTTAAGCAGGAAACAGAGATGTGCTAAATAATTTGGTCTTGTAATCTGAAGAACATGCGTTCAATCCATGTTTGTACATTTATAGAACAGAAGTGGCATTGTTGCCAACTTTCATGGCGTCATTTTCAAAAACTGAAGTTCATGGGTTCGATCCCAGTCTGTACCTGGTTTAAGAATTGCTGCTATCATTTCATTGTAGTTTCAATGGAGTGGTGTATATAAAAAGTACATTGTATTGATATTGCATTTTATCTGCAAATGAAATGGGATGGAAGCTCAGAGGGGGAGTGCATGCAAAATATGTATGAGGTCCTCGGTTCAATCCCAAGATTCTCCACTGAGTTTATTTGTGTGCCAAATTCACATTTACACAACTACTACTTTCCAGAATGTTGATGTATAATTTGTAGAGTAGAGTGGCATGGTGGCCAAGTGGTAAGGCGTCGGTCTCGTAAACCGAAGATCATGGGTTCAAATCCCGTCCGTACCTGTATGAAAGACATCTGATATCATGGACCTGTGCTTTTATTGGAGGACTTTCCAGAAAAAGCAAGGTGTATCAATATCGCAACACAGCTATTATTGTAAGGGTTTGTATCTCTATGGTAGATCCATTACTTTACATGTATGCGGTCCAACGTTAATCCCCAACTTCTCTGTTGATTGTATTTAGTTGTTAAATTATCTTTTGCACAACTCCCACTTTCCAGAATGTTGACATTCCAAGAAGGAAATAGATATGCTAAATCATCTGTTTCTGTAAACTGAAGCACATTGGTTCAATCCTTGTTCCACGTTTATGGAAGATAGCTGATATTATGGAAATGTACATTCATTAGAACAGTGCAAAGAAAAGGTAAATTGTATTGATATGACCACTGCGACCTGAATGCTCTAGTCGGCTGGCCCTCGCTACCTATTCGTGACCAGACCCACTGGCTTCAGGTCATCTATAAGTCTATGCTAGGTAAAGCTCCGCCTTATCTCAGCTCACTGGTCACGATAACAACACCCACCCGTAGCACGCGCTTCAGCAGGTATATCTCACTGGTCATCCCCAAAGCCAACACCTCTTTTGGCCGCCTTTCCTTCCAGTTCTCTGCTGCTAATGACTGGAACGAATTGCAAAAATCGCTGAAGCTGGAGACTTATATTTCCCTCACTAACTTTAAACATCAGCTATCTGAGCAGCTAACCGATCGCTGCAGAAAGAAAAAAAAAATTCTTTCCCAGAAAGGGGATGTAGCTCAGTGGTAGAGCGCAAGCTTCGCATGTATGAGGTCCTGGGTTCAATCCCCAGCTTCTCCATTTAAAATTATTGGCTGAGAGGGCCCTAGTGGAGATGGCTGGCTGACAGGGCCCTAGTGGAGACGGCTGTCTGAGAGGGCCCTAGTGGAGACGGCTGGCTGAGAGGGCCCTAGTGGAGACGGCTGGCTGAGAGGGCCCTAGTGGAGATGGCTGGCTGAGAGGGTCCTAGTGGAGATGGCTGGCTGAGAGGGCCCTAGTGGAGACGGCTGAAGAGAGAGGGCCCTAGTGAAGCCATCACCCAGCACCCACCATCCACCACCCAGCACCACCCACCAAGCATTCAGTACCACCCACCACCCACCACACTCAGTACCCTCAGAACCCTCATTACCCAGCACCCTCAGCACCCACCACTGATAAAATAATTTATACGTTTAAGGTTTTGACTAAATGATTCCACCCTGAAAATATATAACTGAGTGATTATCATACTAATTATATAAATGTGTGTGCATAGGACAAGCTGAGACATTCAAGGAAAAGGGGAACTGTTAATAGACAGCAGACAACTTCTGACTACTGTGAAACTGATAAACAGGAAGGTCTCCCCACCCAGGGAGGGGAGAAACCATTGGGCTTGCAGTAGATTATGTAACATGGGGCAGGATATGATAAGCAATGTGATGGAGAAAACTTGTAAATAAGCATTGACAGTGTTAAATCGCCATCAGACTAGCCGTCTACCACCCGGTTACTCAACCCTGCACCTTAGAGGCTGCTGCCCTCTATACATAGACATGGAATCACTGGCCACTTCAATAATGGAACACTAGTCACTTTAATAATGTATACACTACCGTTCAAAAGTTTGGGGTCACTTAGAAATGTCCTTGTTTTTGAAAGAAAAGCCATTTTTTTTGTCCATTAAAATAACATCAAATTGATCAGAAATACAGTGTAGATATTGTTAATGTTGTAAATGACTATTGTAGCTGGAAACGGCTGATTTTAATGTGGAATATCTACATAGGCGTCCAGAGGCCCATTATCAGCAACCATCACTCCTGTGTTCCAATGGCATCGTTGTGTTAGCTAATCCAAGTTGATCATTTTAAAAGGCTAATTGATCATTAGAAAACCCTTTTTGCAATTACGTTAGCACAGCTGAAAACTGTTGTTCTGATTAAAGAAGCAAAAAATCAGGCCTTCTTTAGACTTGTTGAGTATCTGGAGCATCAGCATTTGTGGGTTCGATTACAGGCTCAAAATGGCCAGAAACAAAGGACTTTCTTCTGAAACTCGTCAGTCTATTCTTGTTCGGAGGAATGAAGGCTATTCCATGCGAGAAATTGCCAAGAAACTGAAGATCTCATACAACGCTGTGTACTACTCCCTACACAGAACATCTCAAACTGGCTCTAACCAGAATAGAAAGGGGAGTGGGAGGCCCCGGTGCACAGCTGAGCAAGAGGACAAGTACATTAGAGTGTCTAGTTTGAGAAACAGACGCCTCACAAGTCCTCAACTGGCAGCTTTATTAAATAGTACCGGGCAAAACACCAGTCTCAACGTCAACAGTGAAGAAGCGACTCCGGGATGCTGGCCTTCTAGGCAGAGTTGCAAAGAAAAAGTGTCATGGCAATTTCCAATCCCAATGATGATAATAACAATCACTATAGCTGTGACCAATTCTCCAGAGGTTGTAAGGCCCCTGGTTAATAGAAGAATTAGACAAAGTCCCAGATTTCTGCAAAAGGTTAGTTCTTTATTCAGAGAGCTCTACAAATCATGCAAGCACATAGCCATTTATACCTCACATTTGGTCATACCATATGTCATACCCCTTATAAATGCCCCTCCTCTTCTTTAACACTGTCAATGCTAATTTACAAGTCTTCTCCATCACATACATTGCTAATCATGTCCTGCCACATGTTACATAATCTACTGCAAGCCTAATGGTTTCTCCCCTCCCTGGGTGGGGAGATCTTCTTCCTGTTATCAGTTTCACAGTGGTCACAAGTTGTCTGCTGTCTGTTAACAGTTCCCCTTTTCCTTACATGTCTCACTTACATTGCTAAATAGTAAAGTCTTAGCTTGTCCTATACACACACACAGTTATAGAATTACAGTCTTATAATTATAATTCTTTACACAGTTATATGTTTCAGGGTGGAATCATTTAGTTATTACCTTAAACATATAAATTATTTTATCAAAAAGCCATATCTCAGACTGGCCAATAAAAAGAAAAGATTAAGATGGGCAAAAGAACACAGACACTGGACAGAGGAACAGAGAATCATAAAAAAACAGAGATTTGCAAGATGATTTTATATGAATGCAATTTTTTTTTTTTCAATTTAAAAAAAATTGTTTTTTCGTATTTTTGCGAGCGACATGAATCAACATTATAGATTTCAATGTCATTATAGTTCAATGTCTGGAAAATCAGAAAATATATGAAATCTGAATATACACTCAGTGGCCAGTTTATTAGGTACACCCCCCAGTTCACGAAAATGGTTCGCTCCGACAGACACGTGGCCATGGCTTGCTATATAAAGCAGGCAGACAGGCTTTGGGACTTTCTGGAGGGGGGTCCGATTTGATACTAGATGGGTACACCTAATAAACTGTCCACTTGACAGGATTAAAAAAACAACAACAATAAAAACAACAACAGAGACAATTCTATTCATAATAATCATAGATAATTACCAGCTTTACAATTTCATCAATATACTTTTTTCATAAATTTTTATTATTATTAATTAATATCATTATTCATCACCTTCCTGAGCAGTTTTTTGTAAGTTTTAATTTTAATTTGGTCTTCCCTTCTCACGGTTCACCAATTGCTTTTCCATCATCCTCATCACCCTGATCATTAACTGCCTCAAATGCATGGGGTTGTATTGATCCCCCTTCATCATCATCATCCCCACCCTGATCATTAACTGCCTCAGATGCAGGGGGTTGTATTGATCCCCCTTCATCATCATCATCCCCACCCTGATCATTAACTGCATCAGATGGACGGGGTTGTATTGATCCCCCTTCATCATTATCATCCCCACCCTGATCATTAACTGCCTCAGATGCATGGGGTTGTATTGATCCCCCTTCATCATCATCCTCCCCACCCTGATCATTAACTGCATCAGATGGACGGGGTTGTATTGATCCCCCTTCATCATCATCATCCCCACCCTGATCATTAACTGCATCAGATGCAGGGGGTTGTATTGATCCCCCTTTTCCATCATCCCCACCCTGATCATTAACTGCATCAGATGGACGGGGTTGTATTGATCCCCCTTTTCCATCATCCCCACTTGATCCCTCTTGTGGTTTTGAAGTTTTATGTAAGTCATCAATCATGTCAAAAGCTAAATTCGATATTTTATCCCAATCAAATGTATGAGCGTCTCCTACTGCCCCCTCACCTCTCTGTGTCTCTGGAAGGGACACTGATGAGTTTCCCCCCTCATCACTATTTACCTTCTGGTCTTTATTCGTTGTCTCAGTAAGGGGTCTTATTTGGCTCACTGTAAAAGACGCATACTCTTTAGCTTTCTCCTTTAGAATGTCTCTCATTATAATTTCAGTTTCTTCCAAAACACTCTCCTCATATAAATGCCTGTGATAAGATTTACAACAAGCCTCACAAAATGTGATACAACAACCGCGATCAGGCGTGTTCTGACTCCCAGGCGTGTTCTTAGCACGGCAACGACATGGAGGTATGATAGACAGGATGAACCCAAAAGCAACAGCCAGCAGACATAACAAACCAATAACCTGAAAGAAAATGATGACAAACACATTAGTATTGTAGGATGGCTTCTGTCAAAATGTATTTCACACCTTGTTGATTTAGGGGACGGGACTTCACACTAGGATGTAAATATCACACCCACTGTTCAGAACGGCTTTGATATGTAGGTCTTTAGAGTTCACACCAAGACTCACAGTTGGAGACACTTTACTGACTTATAGTTCATGTAAGGTTTCATCTGTCAAAATGTATTTCATACCTCAACAAAATTATTATAGATGACGACCCCGTGCCCCGTAGAAGCTCCGGCATCACTAACTTTCACCACATCACCTCTTCATAAATCTGTAGCCGTCACAGTACAGTAAATTACAAGATATATCGAAAAATACGACGAGGCACTCACCAACGAATCATTTCTGAGTTGAGCCAGGGTATTTTTGTCTTCAGGGATGAGCACATTTTTTTTGCAGGGAAGATCAACTTTGTCATTAGGGAGATTGTTTCCACAGCACACGTACCAGTCTCCATCGATGAGCACAGACGCAATCCAAAGCAACCCGACACAGAATGACTTACACAGAAGGGAGCACAGTCTACAGCCAAAATGACATTTGAGACTCCGTCTGCATGTGAACCGACATAGTCTTTTGAACATCTGATCCGTCCAGAGAACGAGGAACATCAACAGAAAAACTGGAATCAGGATGTACATGACACAGTTAAAAACTTCAGGTTTGCAGCTGCAAACAAACTCTACATGAAACACAGTGTACTGAATGAAGATGAGAGTGATTATTAGATAAAAACTGCCCCCTTCTGCCAATCTTTTCACTATGTTGTCGAGTAGAGATTTCAGACTCTCAACGTTAACCATGTTGATGGAGTGTAACCTCCAGTCAGATAATCAACCTGCCTCTAGCCAGGGGTAGACAGACTGTTGGGTTTTGACTTCCTCTACTAGACAATGAGCATCTAAACAGGTTGCGAAACATCGTCTGTTGCTGTCGAACAGACAATCAAAACAACAGCCAAACTGCTGAAGACAGACAGACAAACAGACAGACAGACAGACAGAGATTATGAAATCCGGTTTCCGAGCTGCTCATGGGTGCACCTCTGCCACGCTCAAGGTCCTAAATGATGTCATAACCACCATCGATAAAAAAAACAGTACTGTGCAGCCGTATTCATCGACCTGGCCAAGGCTTTCAACTCTGTCAATCACCACATATTTATCGTCAGACTCAACAGTCTTGGTTTCTCAAATGATTACCTCGCCTGGTTCACCAACTACTTCTCTGATAGAGTTCAGTGTGTCAAATCGGAGGGCCTGTTGTCCGGACTTCTGGCAGTCTCTATGGGGGTAACCACAGGGTTCAATTCTCAGGCCGACTTTTTTCTCTGTTTAAATCAATGATGTCGCTCTTGCTGTTGGTGATTCTCTGATCCACCTCTACGCAGACGACACCATTCTGTATACTTCTGGCCCCTCTTTGGACACTGTGTTAACAAACCTCCAGACGAGCTTCAATGCTATACAACACTCCTTCCGTGGCCTCCAAATGCTCTTAAATACAAGTAAAACTAAATGCATGCTCTTCAACCGATTGCTGCCCGCACCTACCCGCCCGTCTAGCATCACTACTCTGGACGGCTCTGACGTAGAATATGTGGACAACTACAAATACCTAGGTGTCTGGTTAGACTGTAAACTCTCCTTCCAGACTCACATTAAGCATCTCCAATCCAAAATTCAATCTAGAATCGGCTTCCAAAGACCCTCCCCATTATTGATTAAGGGGACTTTAAGATCCATATGTTTTGCTGCAGGCCTTATAATAAGATACTGTTGCTATGTGTCTAAACTCTGCCACTATACGTTGTACAAGCCATATATATTAGTCTTTGTGGTTAAGCCCTGGCTACTGTGAGCTGCAGGCTGGGTCTGAGTCAGACTGAAACTAGATAGAGAAGTAACCACTGTCTGGTTTTGATCTTGTGAGACAGTGGACAATGCTAATAAATTCAGAGAAGCTACAGTACCTTATAAGGTAACCTCAGCTTATTGATACACACATACATTGACGTAGGTGATCAGACCACCAGGTAGTGATCACATGTATATAATCAGCTGTGCCTTTAGGTGGGAACTTACTGGGAAACATACCTGCAATGTTCCTATTGTCAACTTCTGTCTGCAATTGCATTAATAAATGAATGATTGATTTACTTAAAGATATTGTCTGAATGCTAATTTCAACAATGATTGACAAGGAACGAACCCCAACCCCGCCAAACATACCCTCGTAAAACTGACTATTCTACCGATCCTTGACTTCGGCGATGTCACTTACAAAATAGCCTCCAACACTCTACTCAGCAAATTGGACGCAGTCTATCACAGTGCCATCCGTTTTGTCACTAAAGCTCCATATACTACCCACCATTGCGACCTGTATGCTCTAGTCGGCTGGCCCTCGCTACCTATTCGTCACCAGACCCACTGGCTACAGGTCATCTATAAATCTATGCTAGGTAAAGCTCCGCCTTATCTCAGCTCACTGGTCACGATAACAACACCCACCCGTAGCACACGCTCCAACAGGTATATCTCACTGGTCATCCCCAAAGCCAACACCTCCTTTGGCCGCCTTTCCTTCCAGTTCTCTGCTGCCAATGACTGGAACGAATTGCAAAAATCGCTGAAGCTGGAGACTTATATTTCCTTCACTAACTTTAAACATCAGCTATCTGAGCAGCTAACCGATCGCTGCAGCTGTACATAGCCCATCTGTAAATAGCCCACCCAATCTACCTACCTCATCCACATATTGTTTTTATTTACTTTCTGCTCTTTTGCACACCAGTATTTCTACTTGCACATCATCATCTGCTCATCTATCACTCCAGTGTTAATTTGCTAAATTGTAATTACTTCGCTACTATGGCCTATTTATTGCCTTACCTCCTCATGCCATTTGCACACACTGTATATAGACTTTCTTTTTTTCTATTGTGTTATTGACTGTACGCTTGTTTATTCCATTTGTAACACTGTGTTGTTGTTTGTGTCGCACTGCTTTGCTTTATCTTGGCCAGGTTGCAGTTCTCAATGAGAACTTGTTCTCCACTAGCTTACCTGGTTAAATAAGGATTAAATAAAATTTAAAAAAGAAACGTTTCTTGCTTCACCAGGAAGGGGATGTAGCTCAGTGGTAGAGCGCATGCTTCGCATGTATGAGGTCCTGGGTTCAATCCCCAGCTTCTCCATTTAAAATTATTGCATTGACCCAACTCCTACTTTACAGAATGTTGAAATTTTAAGCAGGAAACAGAGATGTGCTAAATAATTTGTTCTTGTAATCTGAAAAACATGCGTTCAATCCCTGTTTGTACATTTATAGAACAGAAGTGGCATTGTTGCCAACTTTTATGGCGTCATTTTCAAAAACTGAAGTTCATGTGTTCAATCCCAGTCTGTACCTGGTTTAAGAATTGCTGCTATCATTTCATTGTCATTTCAATGGAGTGGTGTATATAAAAAGTACATTGTATTGATATTGCATTTTATCTGCAAATTAAATGGGATGGAAGCTCAGAGGGGGAGTGCATGCAAGATATGTATGAGGTCCTCGGTTCAATCCCAAGACTCTCCACTGAGTTTATTTGTGTGCCAAATTCACATTTACACA
Organism: Salmo trutta; assembly: GCF_901001165.1. Lineage (NCBI taxonomy): Eukaryota > Metazoa > Chordata > Actinopteri > Salmoniformes > Salmonidae > Salmo > Salmo trutta. Next base: position 305,437 of record NW_021822690.1, read on the forward strand.
ACTACTACTTTCCAGAATGTTGATGTATAATTTGTAGAGTAGAGTGGCATGGTGGCCAAGTGGTAAGGCGTCGGTCTCGTAAACCGAAGATCATGGGTTAAAGTCCTGTCCGTGCCTGTATGAAAGACATCTGATATCATGGACCTGTGCTTTTATTGGAGGACTTTGCAGAAAAAGCAAGTTGTATCAATATTGCAACACAGCCATTATAGTAAGGGGATGTATCTCTATGGTAGTGCCAGTACTTTACATGTATGCGGTCCACCGTTAATCCCCAACTTCTCTGTTGAGTGTATTTAGTTGTTAAATTATCTTTTGCACAACTCCCACTTCCCAGAATGTTGACATTCTAAGAAGGAAATAGATATGCTAAATCATCTGTTTCTGTAAACTGAAGCACATGGGTTCAATCTTTGTTCCACGTTTATGGAAGATAGCTGATATTATGGAAATGTACATTCATTAGAACAGTGTAAAGAAAAGGTAAATTGTATTGATATGACCACTGCGACCTGTATGCTCTAGTCGGCTGGCCCTCGCTACCTATTCGTCACCAGACCCACTGGCTCCAGGTCATCTATTAGTCTATGCTAGGTAAAGCTCCGCCTTATCTCAGCTCACTGGTCACGATAACAACACCATCCCGTAGCACGCGCTACAGCAGGTATATCTCACTGGTCATCCCCAAAGCCAACACCTCCTTTGGCCGCCTTTCCTTCCAGTTCTCTGCTGCCAATGACTGCAACGAATTGCAAAAATCGCTGAAGCTGGAGACTTATATTTCCCTCAATAACTTTAAACATCAGCTATCTGAGCAGCTAACCGATCGCTGCAGCTGTACATAGCCCATCTGTAAATAGCCCACCCAATCGACCTACCTCATTAACATATTATTTTTATTTACTTTCTGCTCTTTTGCACACCAGTATTTCTACTTGCACATCATCATCAGCTCAACTATCACTCCAGTGTTAATTTGCTAAATTGTAATTACTTCGCTACTATGGCCTATTTATTGCCTTACCTCCTCATGCCATTTGCACACACTGTATATAGACTTTCTTTTTTTCTATTGTGTTATTGACTGTACGCTTGTTTATTCCATTTGTAACACTGTGTTGTTGTTTGTGTCGCACTGCTTTGCTTTATCTTGGCCAGGTCGCAGTTCTAAATGAGAACTTGTTCTCCACTAGCTTACCTGGTTAAATAAAGATGAAATAAAATAAAAAAATAAAAAAAAAAAAACTTTCCCAGAAAGGGGATGTAGCTCAGTGGTAGAGCGCATGCTTTGCATGTATGAGGTCCTGGGTTCAATCCCCAGCTTCTCCATTTAAAATTATTGCATTGACCCAACTCCTACTTTACAGAATGTTGAAATTTTAAGCAGGAAACAGAGATGTGCTAAATAATTTGGTCTTGTAATCTGAAGAACATGCGTTCAATCCCTGTTCGTACATTTATAGAACAGAAGAGGCATTGTTGCCAACTTTTATGGCGTCATTTTCAAAAACTGAAGTTCATGGGTTCAATCCCAGTCTGTACCTGGTTTAAGAATTGCTGCTATCTTTCATTGTAGTTTCAATGGAGTGGTGTATATAAAAAGCACATTGTATTGATATTGCATTTTATCTGCAAATGAAATGGGATGGAAGCTCAGAGGGGGAGGGCATGTAAAATATGTATGAGGTCCTCGGTTCAATCCCAAGATTCTCCACTGAGTTTATTTGTGTGCCAAATTCACATTTACACAACTACTACTTTCCAGAATGTTGATGTATAATTTGTAGAGTAGAGTGGCATGGTGGCCAAGTGGTAAGGCATCGGTCTCGTAAACCAAAGATCATGGGTTCAAATCCCGTCTGTGCCTGTATGAAAGACATCTGATATCATGGACCTGTGCTTTTATTGGAGGACTTTCCAGAAAAACAAGGTGTATCAATATTGCAACACAGCTATTATAGTAAGGGGATGTATCTCTATGGTAGATCCAGTACTTTACATGTATGCGGTCCAACGTTAATCCCCAACTTCTCTGTTGATTGTATTTAGTTGTTAAATTATCTTTTGCACAACTCCCACTTTCCAGAATGTTGACATTCTAAGAAGGAAATAGATATGCTAAATCATCTGTTTCTGTAAACTGAAGCACATGGGTTCAATCCTTGTTCCACGTTTATGGAAGATAGCTGATATTATGGAAATGTACATTCATTAGAACAGTGTAAAGAAAAGGTAAATTGTATTGATATGACCACTGCGACCTGTATGCTCTAGTCGGCTGGCCCTCGCTACCTATTCGTCACCAGACCCACTGGCTCCAGGTCATCTATAAGTCTATGCTAGGTAAAGCTCCGCCTTATCTCAGCTCACTGGTCACGATAACAACACCATCCCGTAGCACGCGCTACAGCAGGTATATCTCACTGGTCATCCCCAAAGCCAACACCTCCTTTGGCCGCCTTTCCTTCCAGTTCTCTGCTGCCAATGACTGCAACGAATTGCAAAAATCGCTGAAGCTGGAGACTTATATTTCCCTCAATAACTTTAAACATCAGCTATCTGAGCAGCTAACCGATCGCTGCAGCTGTACATAGCCCATCTGTAAATAGCCCACCCAATCGACCTACCTCATTAACATATTATTTTTATTTACTTTCTGCTCTTTTGCACACCAGTATTTCTACTTGCACATCATCATCAGCTCAACTATCACTCCAGTGTTAATTTGCTAAATTGTAATTACTTCGCTACTAGGGCCTATTTATTGCCTTACCTCCTCATGCCATTTGCACACACTGTATATAGACTTTCTATTTTTCTATTGTGTTATTGACTGTACGCTTGTTTATTCCATTTGTAACACTGTGTTGTTGTTTGTGTCGCACTGCTTTGCTTTATCTTGGCCAGGTCGCAGTTCTAAATGAGAACTTGTTCTCCACTAGCTTACCTGGTTAAATAAAGATGAAATAAAATTTTAAAAAATAAAAAAAATAAAATTCCCAGAAAGGGGATGTAGCTCAGTGGTAGAGCGCATGCTTTGCATGTATGAGGTCCTGGGTTCAATCCCCAGCTTCTCCATTTAAAATTATTGCATTGACCCAACTCCTACTTTACAGAATGTTGAAATTTTAAGCAGGAAACAGAGATGTGCTAAATAATTTGGTCTTGTAATCTGAAGAACATGCGTTCAATCCCTGTTCGTACATTTATAGAACAGAAGAGGCATTGTTGCCAACTTTTATGGCGTCATTTTCAACAACTGAAGTTCATGGGTTCAATCCCAGTCTGTACCTGGTTTAAGAATTGCTGCTATCATTTCATTGTAGTTTCAATGGAGTGGTGTATATAAAAAGCACATTGTATTGATATTGCATTTTATCTGCAAATGAAATGGGATGGAAGCTCAGAGGGGGAGGGCATGTAAAATATGTATGAGGTCCTCGGTTCAATCCCAAGATTCTCCACTGAGTTTATTTGTGTGCCAAATTCACATTTACACAACTACTACTTTCCAGAATGTTGATGTATAATTTGTAGAGTAGAGTGGCATGGTGGCCAAGTGGTAAGGCATCGGTCTCGTAAACCGAAGATCATGGGTTCAAATCCCGTCCGTGCCTGTATGAAAGACATCTGATATCATGGACCTGTGCTTTTATTGGAGGACTTTCCAGAAAAACAAGGTGTATCAATATTGCAACACAGCTATTATAGTAAGGGGATGTATCTCTATGGTAGATCCAGTACTTTACATGTATGCGGTCCAACGTTAATCCCCAACTTCTCTGTTGATTGTATTTAGTTGTTAAATTATCTTTTGCACAACTCCCACTTTCCAGAATGTTGACATTCTAAGAAGGAAATAGATATGCTAAATCATCTGTTTCTGTAAACTGAAGCACATGGGTTCAATCCTTGTTCCACGTTTATGGAAGATAGCTGATATTATGGAAATGTACATTCATTAGAACAGTGTAAAGAAAAGGTAAATTGTATTGATATGACCACTGCGACCTGTATGCTCTAGTCGGCTGGCCCTCGCTACCTATTCGTCACCAGACCCACTGGCTCCAGGTCATCTATAAGTCTATGCTAGGTAAAGCTCCGCCTTATCTCAGCTCACTGGTCACGATAACAACACCATCCCGTAGCACGCGCTACAGCAGGTATATCTCACTGGTCATCCCCAAAGCCAACACCTCCTTTGGCCGCCTTTCCTTCCAGTTCTCTGCTGCCAATGACTGCAACGAATTGCAAAAATCGCTGAAGCTGGAGACTTATATTTCCCTCAATAACTTTAAACATCAGCTATCTGAGCAGCTAACCGATCGCTGCAGCTGTACATAGCCCATCTGTAAATAGCCCACCCAATCGACCTACCTCATTAACATATTATTTTTATTTACTTTCTGCTCTTTTGCACACCAGTATTTCTACTTGCACATCATCATCTGCTCATCTATCACTCCAGTGTTAATTTGCTAAATTGTAATTACTTCGCTACTAGGGCCTATTTATTGCCTTACCTCCTCATGCCATTTGCACACACTGTATATAGACTTTCTTTTTTTCTATTGTGTTATTGACTGTACGCTTGTTTATTCCATTTGTAACACTGTGTTGTTGTTTGTGTCGCACTGCTTTGCTTTATCTTGGCCAGGTCGCAGTTCTAAATGAGAACTTGTTCTCCACTAGCTTACCTGGTTAAATAAAGATGAAATAAAATTTTAAAAAATAAAAAAAATAAAATTCCCAGAAAGGGGATGTAGCTCAGTGGTAGAGCGCATGCTTTGCATGTATGAGGTCCTGGGTTCAATCCCCAGCTTCTCCATTTAAAATTATTGCATTGACCCAACTCCTACTTTACAGAATGTTGAAATTTTAAGCAGGAAACAGAGATGTGCTAAATAATTTGGTCTTGTAATCTGAAGAACATGCGTTCAATCCCTGTTCGTACATTTATAGAACAGAAGAGGCATTGTTGCCAACTTTTATGGCGTCATTTTCAAAAACTGAAGTTCATGGGTTCAATCCCAGTCTGTACCTGGTTTAAGAATTGCTGCTATCATTTCATTGTAGTTTCAATGGAGTGGTGTATATAAAAAGCACATTGTATTGATATTGCATTTTATCTGCAAATGAAATGGGATGGAAGCTCAGAGGGGGAGGGCATGTAAAATATGTATGAGGTCCTCGGTTCAATCCCAAGATTCTCCACTGAGTTTATTTGTGTGCCAAATTCACATTTACACAACTACTACTTTCCAGAATGTTGATGTATAATTTGTAGAGTAGAGTGGCATGGTGGCCAAGTGGTAAGGCATCGGTCTCGTAAACCAAAGATCATGGGTTCAAATCCCGTCCGTGCCTGTATGAAAGACATCTGATATCATGGACCTGTGCTTTTATTGGAGGACTTTCCAGAAAAACAAGGTGTATCAATATTGCAACACAGCTATTATAGTAAGGGGATGTATCTCTATGGTAGATCCAGTACTTTACATGTATGCGGTCCAACGTTAATCCCCAACTTCTCTGTTGATTGTATTTAGTTGTTAAATTATCTTTTGCACAACTCCCACTTTCCAGAATGTTGACATTCTAAGAAGGAAATAGATATGCTAAATCATCTGTTTCTGTAAACTGAAGCACATGGGTTCAATCCTTGTTCCACGTTTATGGAAGATAGCTGATATTATGGAAATGTACATTCATTAGAACAGTGTAAAGAAAAGGTAAATTGTATTGATATGACCACTGCGACCTGTATGCTCTAGTCGGCTGGCCCTCGCTACCTATTCGTCACCAGACCCACTGGCTCCAGGTCATCTATAAGTCTATGCTAGGTAAAGCTCCGCCTTATCTCAGCTCACTGGTCACGATAACAACACCATCCCGTAGCACGCGCTACAGCAGGTATATCTCACTGGTCATCCCCAAAGCCAACACCTCCTTTGGCCGCCTTTCCTTCCAGTTCTCTGCTGCCAATGACTGCAACGAATTGCAAAAATCGCTGAAGCTGGAGACTTATATTTCCCTCAATAACTTTAAACATCAGCTATCTGAGCAGCTAACCGATCGCTGCAGCTGTACATAGCCCATCTGTAAATAGCCCACCCAATCGACCTACCTCATTAACATATTATTTTTATTTACTTTCTGCTCTTTTGCACACCAGTATTTCTACTTGCACATCATCATCAGCTCAACTATCACTCCAGTGTTAATTTGCTAAATTGTAATTACTTCGCTACTAGGGCCTATTTATTGCCTTACCTCCTCATGCCATTTGCACACACTGTATATAGACTTTCTATTTTTCTATTGTGTTATTGACTGTACGCTTGTTTATTCCATTTGTAACACTGTGTTGTTGTTTGTGTCGCACTGCTTTGCTTTATCTTGGCCAGGTCGCAGTTCTAAATGAGAACTTGTTCTCCACTAGCTTACCTGGTTAAATAAAGATGAAATAAAATTTTAAAAAATAAAAAAAATAAAATTCCCAGAAAGGGGATGTAGCTCAGTGGTAGAGCGCATGCTTTGCATGTATGAGGTCCTGGGTTCAATCCCCAGCTTCTCCATTTAAAATTATTGCATTGACCCAACTCCTACTTTACAGAATGTTGAAATTTTAAGCAGGAAACAGAGATGTGCTAAATAATTTGGTCTTGTAATCTGAAGAACATGCGTTCAATCCCTGTTTGTACATTTATAGAACAGAAGTGGCATTGTTGTCAAATTTTATGGCGTCATTTTCAAAAACTGAAGTTCATGGGTTCGATCCCAGTCTGTACCTGGTTTAAGAATTGCTGCTATCATTTCATTGTAGTTTCAATGGAGTGGTGTATATAAAAAGTACATTGTATTGATATTGCATTTTATCTGCAAATGAAATGGGATGGAAGCTCAGAGTGGGAGTGCATGCAAAATATGTATGAGGTCCTCGGTTCAATCCCAAGATTCTCCACTGAATTTATTTGTGTGCCAAATTCACATTTACACAACTACTACTTTCCAGAATGTTGATGTAAAATTTGTAGAGTAGCGTGGCATGGTGGCCAAGTAGTAAGGCGTTGGTCTTGTAAACCGAAGATCATGGGTTCAAATCGCTTCCTTGGCTGTATGAAAGACATCTGATATCATGGACCTGTGCTTTTATTGGAGGACTTTGCAGAAAAAGCAAGTTGTATCAATATTGCAACACAGCTATTATAGTAAGGGGATGTATCTCTATGGTAGAGCCAGTACTTTACATGTATGCGGTCCAACGTTAATCCCCAACTTCACTGTTGACTGTATTTAGTTGTTAAATTATCTTTTGCACAACTCCCACTTTCCAGAATGTTGACATTCTCAGAAGGAAATAGATATGCTAAATCATCTGTTTCTGTAAACTGAAGCACATGGGTTCAATCCTTGTTCCACGTTTATGGAAGATAGCTGATATTATGGAAATGTACATTCATTAGAACAGTGTAAAGAAAAGGTAAATTGTATTGATATGACCACTGCGACCTGTATGCTCTAGTCGGCTGGCCCTCGCTACCTATTCGTCACCAGACCCACTGGCTCCAGGTCATCTATAAGTCTATGCTTGGTAAAGCTCCGCCTTATCTCAGCTCACTGGTCACGATAACAACACCCACCCGTAGCACGCACTACAGCAGGTATATCTCGCTGGTCATCCCCAAAGCCAACACCTGCTTTGGCCGCCTTTCCTTCCAGTTCTCTGCTGCCAATGACTGGAACGAATTGCAAAAATCGCTGAAGCTGGAGACTTATATTTCCCTCAATAACTTTAAACTACAGCTATCTGAGCAGCTAACCGATCGCTGCAGCTGTACATAGCCCATCTGTAAATAGCCCACCCAATCTACCTACCTCATCCACATATTGTTTTTATTTACTTTCTGCTCTTTTGCACACCAGTATTTCTATTTGCACATCATCATCTGCTCATCTATCACTCCAGTGTTAATTTGCTAAATTGTAATTACTTCGCTACTATGGCCTATTTATTGCCTTACCTCCTCATGCCATTTGCACACACTGTATATAGACTTTCTTTTTTTCTATTGTGTTATTGACTGTACGCTTGTTTATTCCATTTGTAACACTGTGTTGTTGTTTGTGTCGCACTGCTTTGCTTTATCTTGGCCAGGTCGCAGTTCTAAATGAGAACTTATTCTCAACTGGCCACCTGGTTAAATATATATATTTTTTAAGACAGACAGACAGACAGACAGACAGACAGACAGACAGACAGACAGACAGACAGACAGACAGACAGACAGACAGACAGACAGACAGACAGACAGACAGACAGCGCGTGCCCCGAGCCTGGTAGTTAATGAGATCCCGAGTGACTCTCTCTCTTGCTGTGTGTTTTTATTTGACTAGGCAAGTCAGTTAAGAACAAATTATTATTTACAATGACAGTCTACCCTGGCCAAACCCTATCCCGACCGGTTGTGATACAGCCTGGAATCGAACCAGGGTCTGTAGTGACGCCTCTAGCACTGAGATGCAGTTTCTTAGACTGCTGTGTGTGTGTGTGTGTGTGTGTGTGTGTGTGTGTGTGTGTGTGTGTGTGTGTGTGTGTGTGTGTGTGTGTGTGTGTGTGTGTGTGTGTGTGTGTGTGTGTGTGTGTGTGTGTGTGTGTGTGTGTGTGTGTGAATATCTATTGTGTGTGTGTGTGTGTGTGTGTGTGTGTGTGTCCGTGTGTGTGTGTGTAATAGCCCTATTTGATGGGTCATAACTAGGTGGATGTATCCTACAGGGCTGTGATTATGATCATGACAATCAGAGAGAACAAACAAAATAACATGAGAATAATAATAACAACAACAACAATAATAATTAATTGAATCGAACAATATGTTAATTCACATGACGTCCCACACATTAGCTTCTATCTAGATGTTCCGCTAGCGGAACGTCTGCTCCAATATCCAATGATGGGCGCGAAATACAAATTCCTCTAAAATCCAAAAACTTCAATTTTTCAAACATATGACTATTTTACAGCTATTTAAAGACAAGACTCTCGTTAATCTAACCACACTGTCCGATTTCAAAAAGGCTTTACCGCGAAAGCAAAACATTAGATTATGTCAGCAGTGTACCCAGCCAGAAATAATCAGACACCCATTTTTCAAGCTAGCATATAATGTCACAAAAAACAAAACCACAGCTAAATGCAGCACTAACCTTTGATGATCTTCATCAGATGACACACCTAGGACATTATGTTATACAATACATGCATGTCTGTTCAATCAAGTTCATATTTATATCAAAAACCATATTTTTACATTAGCATGTGACGTTCAGAACTAGCATACCCCCCGCAAACTTCCGGGGAATTTACTAACAATTTACTAAATTACTCACGATAAACGTTCACAAAAAGCATAACAATTATTTTAAGAATTATAGATACAGAACTCCACTATGCACTCGATATGTCCGATTTTAAAATAGCTTTTCGGATGAAGCACATTTTGCAATATTCTAAGTACATAGCCCAGCCATCACGGGCTAGCTATTTAGACACCCACCCAGTTTAGCCTTCACCAAAATCACATTTCCTATAAGAAAAATGGTCTTACCTTTCCTGTCCTTCGTCAGAATGCACTCCCAGGACTTCTACTTCAATAACAAATGTTGGTTTGGTCCCAAATAATCCATCGTTATGTTCCATCAGCGACGTTTTGTTTGTGCGTTCTAGACACTATCCGAAATGGTAAATCAGGGTTACGAGCATGGCGCATAACGTGACAAAAATTTTCTAAATATTCCATTACCGTACTTCGAAGCATGTCAACCGCTGTTTAAAATCAATTTTTATGCAATTTATCTCATAGAAAAGCGATAATATTCCGACCGGTAATCTGCGTGTCTGTAAACAGAGGGAAAAACCGAAAGGCGGGGGCGGGGCAGGTCACACGCCTAAGCCTTTGTCCGCTGATAGACCACTTAGCAAAAGCTCTCGTGTGTTTCAGCCAGGGCTTTGAATTACGTCATTCCTGTTTTTTAAGGGCTCTGAGAGCCCATTGGAGATGTGGGAAGTGTCACGTAACAGCAGAGATCCCTTGTAATAGATAGAGAGAATCAACAAGGGGAAGAAATGTTCAGACAGGGTACTTCCTGAACAGAACCTTCTCAGGTTTTTGCCTGCCATAGGAGTTCTGTTATACTCACAGACACCATTCAAACAGTTTTAAAACTTTGGAGTGTTTTCTATCCAAAGCTAATAATTATATGCATATTCTAGTTTCTGGGCAGGACTAATAATCAGATTAAATCGGGTACGTTTTTTATCCAGCCGTGAAAATACTGCCCCCTAGCCATAAGAGGATAACAACAACAATAATAATTCATTGAATCGAACAATATGGTAATTCACATTATAAATCCCACACATTAGCTACCTCTCGGCTCCTCGCTGACAACAGCACCACCCTGTGGTCAAATCCACACAGTACACTAACACACAGAATCATATGTGAGACAACACCACCACCCTGTGGTCAAATCCCCACATTACACTAACAGCACAGGATCATATGTGAAACATCAGCACCACCCTGTGGTCAAATCCCCACATTACACTAACAACACAGGATCATATGTGAAACATAAGCACCACCCTGTGGTCAAATCCCCACATTACACTAACACACAGAATCATATGTGAGAAAACAGCACCACCCTGTAGTCAAATCCCCACATTACACTAACACACAGAATCATATGTGAGGCAACAGCACCACCCTGTGGTCAAATCCCCACATTACACTAACACACAGAATCATATGTGAGACAACAGCACCACCCAGTGGTCAAATCCCCACATTACACTAACAACACATTAGCTTCCTCTCGGCTCCTCGTTGAAGACTCGTCCTACATCGTAACGAGCTGGTAGAACTGTTAAAGAACATGAACGGGAAACTGAGTCTGTTTCAAGACGTACATTTCATAGATCTACGTTCGTTGATGGCATAATAATTGTAACATAAATGTGTTTTAAAACATGACACTTGCTACGGCATACGCTCTAGAATATCCTACCAAATGAAAGATAATGGAATATATTATTATAGCCTGCTATCCAGGCTGTATCACAACGGGCCGGGATTGGGAGTCCCACGGGGGCGGCGCACAATTGACCCGGCGTCGTCCGGGTTGGGCCGGTGTTAGGCGGTCATTGTAAATAAGAATTTGTTCTTAATTGACTTGCCTAGTTAAATAAAGGTTAAATAAATAAAAAAAAGTTTTAACAAATAAACATAACCGGTTTAGTCTTCAATATTTTCCAGTTTCCTGGACCCACGTTCTGTCTAACGCTGGCTAAAAACATTTACAATGGAGAATAACTAGACAAACCAGGACAACAATACATCATAGTCTATATGGAGGATCAATAACTACACAACAATACATCATAGTCTATATGGAGGACCAATAACTACACAACAATACATCATAGTCTATATGGAGGATCAATAACTACACAACAATACATCATAGTCTATATGGAGGATCAATAACTACACAACAATACATCATAGTCTATATGGAGGATCAATAACTACACAACAATACATCATAGTCTATATGGAGGATCAATAACTACACAGTAATACATCATAGTCTATATGGAGGATCAATAACTACACAACAATACATCATAGTCTATATGGAGGATCAATAACTACACAACAATACATCATAGTCTATATGGAGGATCAATAACTACACAACAATACATCATAGTCTATATGGAGGACCAATAACTACACAACAATACATCATAGTCTATATGGAGGATCAATAACTACACAACAATACATCATAGTCTATATGGAGGATCAATAACTACACAACAATACATCATAGTCTATATGGAGGATCAATAACTACACAACAATACATCATAGTCTATATGGAGGATCAATAACTACACAACAATACATCATAGTCTATATGGAGGATCAATAACTACACAACAATACATCATAGTCTATATGGAGGACCAATAACTAGACAACAATACATCATAGTCTATATGGAGGATCAATAACTACACAACAATACATCATAGTCGATATGGAGGACCAATAACTACACAACAATACATCATAGTCGATATGGAGGACCAATAACTACACAACAATACATCATAGTCTATATGGAGGATCAATAACTAGACAACAATACATAATAGTCTATATGGAGGATCAATAACTACACAACAATACATCATAGTCTATATGGAGGATCAATAACTACACAACAATACATCATAGTCTATATGGAGGATCAATAACTACACAACAATACATCATAGTCTATATGGAGGATCAATAACTACATTGATTTCTTCTCTTCTCTCTTTCTGTTTGTTTGTAGTTTCTCACTGTTTGAATTAGCAGGTGATATTATTAGCCTCTGATCTGTGTGTGTGAGAGAGAGAGAGAGAGACAGACAGAAAGAGAGACAGAAAGAGAGAGACACACACACATACACAGACAGACAGACAGACAGACAGACAGACAGACAGACGAGTCCCCTCAGCAAGCTGGTCCTGGGGCTCTGTTCACAAACACAAACACACCCCACAGAGCCCCAGGACAGCAACACAATTAGACCCAACCAAACCATGAGATAACAAAAAGATAATTACTAGACACATTGGAAAGAGTTAACAAAAAAATAACAGAGCAAACTAGAATGCTATTTGTCCCTAATCAGAGAGTACACAGTGGCAGAATACCTGACTCTCAAGAGAAGACAGGCTATATGCAACACTGCCCACAAAATGAGGTGGAAACTGAGCTGTACTTCCTAACCTCCTGCCAAATGTGCGACCAGTTAATTCATATTGTATGTTGTAGTCTGTCCAAGAGGGGAATCACACAATCACACATGCTTTTGTTACTTCTAGGCTGGACTACTGCAATGTTCTACTTTCCGGCTACCCGGATAAAGCACTAAACAAACTTCAGTTAGTGCTAAATACGGCTGCTAGAATCCTGACTAGAACCAAAAAATTTGATCATATTACTCGAGTGCTAGCCTCCCTACACTGGCTTCCTGTTAAGGCAAGGGCTGATTTCAAGGTTTTACTGCTAACCTACAAAGCATTACATGGGCTTGCTCCTACCTATCTTTCCGATTTGGTCCTGCCGTACATACCTACACGTACGCTACGGTCACAAGACGCAGGCCTCCTAATTGTCCCTAGAATTTCTAAGCAAACGGCTGGAGGTAGGGCTTTCTCCTATAGAGCTCAATTTTTATGGAATAGTCTGCCTACCCATGTGAGAGACGCAGACTCAGTCTCAACCTTTAAGTCTTTACTGAAGACGTATCTCTTCAGTAGGTCCTATGATTAAGTGTAGTCTGGCCCAGGAGTGTGAAGGTGAACGGAAAGGCTGGAGCAACGAACCGCCCTTGCTGTCTCTGCCTTGCCGGTTCCCCTCTTTCCACTGGGATTCTCTGCCTCTAACCCTATTACAGGGGCTGAGTCACTGACTTACTTGTGTTCTTCCATGCCGTCCATGGGAGGGGTGCGTCACTTGGGGGCTGTGCTTTGGCAAAGTGGGTGGGGTTATATCCTGCCTGTTTGGCCCTGTCCGGGGGTATCATCGGATGGGGCCACAGTGTCTTCTGATCCCTCCTGTCTCAGCCTCCAGTATTTATGCTGCAGTAGTTTATGTGCCGGGGGGCTAGGGTCAGTCTGTTTCATCTGGAGTATTTCTCTTGTCTTATCCGGTGTCCTGTGTGAATTTAAATATGCTCTCTCTAATTCTCTCTTTCTCTCTTTCTTTCTTTCTCTCAGAGGACCTGAGCCCTAGGACCATGCCTCGGGACTACCTGGCATGATGACTCCTTGCTGTCCCCAGTCCACCTGGCCATGCTGCTGCTCCAGTTTCAACTGTTCTGCCTGCGGCTACGGAACCCTGACCTGTTCACCGGACGTGCTTGCTGCACCCTCGACAACTACAATGATTATTATTATTTGACCATGCTGGTCATTTATGAACATTTTAACATCTTGACCATGTTCTGTTATAATATCCACCCGACACAGCCAGAAGAGGACTGGCCACCCCTCATAGCCTGGTTCCTCTCTAGGTTTCTTCCTAGGTTTTTGGCCTTTCTAGGGAGTTTTTCCTAGGGAGTTTTTCCTAGCCACCGTGCCTCTTTCACATGCATTGCTTGCTGTTTGGGGTTTTAGGCTGGGTTTCTGCACAGCACTTTGAGATTTCAGCTGATATACGAAGGGCTATATAAATCAATTTGATTTGATTTGATTTGATCCCCATATTGTTTTTATTTACTTTCTGCTCTTTTGCACACCAGTATTTCTACTTGCACATCATCATCTGCTCATCTATCACTCCAGTGTTAATTTGCTAAATTGTAATTACTTCGCTACTATGGCCTATTTATTGCCTTACCTCCTCATGCCATTTGCACACACTGTATATTGACTTTCTTTTTTTCTATTGTGTTATTGACTGTACGCTTGTTTATTCCATTTGTAACACTGTGTTGTTGTTTGTGTTGCACTGCTTTGCTTTATCTTAGCCAGGTCGCAGTTCTAAATGAGAACTTGTTCTCCACTAGCTTACCTGGTTAAATTAAGATGAAATAAAATAAAAAAAGAAAAAAAAATTCTTTCGCAGAAAAGGGATGTAGCTCAGTGGTAGAGCGCATGCTTTGCATGTATGAGGTCCTGGGTTCAATCTCCAGCTTCTCCATTGAAATTATTGCATTGACCCAACTCCTACTTTACAGAATGTTGAAATTCTAAGCAGGAAACAGAGATGTGCTAAATAATTTGGTCTTGTAATCTGAAGAACATGCGTTCAATCCCTGTTTGTACATTCATAGAACAGACGTGGCATTGTTGGCGTCATTTTCAAAAACTGAAGTTCATGGGTTCGATCCCAGTCTGTACCTGGTTTAAGAATTGCTGCTATCATTTCATTGTAGTTTCAATGGAGTGGTGTATATAAAAAGTACATTGTATTGATATTGCATTTTATCTGCAGATGAAATGGGATGGAAGCTCAGAGGGGGAGTGCATGCAAAATATGTATGAGGTCCTCGGTTCAATCCCAAGATTCTCCACTGAGTTTATTTGTGTGCCAAATTCACATTTACACAACTACTACTTTCCAGAATGTTGATGTATAATTTGTAGAGTAGAGTGGTATGGTGGCCAAGTGGTAAGGCATCGGTCTTGAAAACCAAAGATCATGGGTTCAAATCCCGTCCGTGCCTGTATGAAAGACATCTGATATCATGGACCTGTGCTCTTATTGGAGGACTTTCCAGAAAAAGCAAGTTGTATCAATATTGCAACACAGCTATTATAGTAAGGGGATGTATCTCTATGGTAGAGCCAGTACTTTACATGTATGCGATCCAATGTTAATCCCCAACTTCTCTGTTGAGTGTATTTAGTTGTTAAATTATCTTTTGCACAACTCCCACATTCCAGACTGTTGACATTCTAAGAAGGAAATAGATATGCTAAATCATCTCTTTCTGTAAACTGAAGCACATGGGTTCAATCCTTGTTCCACGTTTATGGAAGATAGCTGATATTATGGAAATGTACATTCATTAGAACAGTGTAAAGAAAAGGTAAATTGTATTGATATGACCACTGCGACCTGTATGGTCTAGTCGGCTGGCCCTCGCTACCTATTCGTCACCAGACCCACTGATTCCAGGACATCTATAAGTCTATGCTAGGTAAAGCTCCGCCTTATCTCAGCTCACTGGTCACGATAACAACACCCACCCGTAGCACGCGCTCCAGCAGGTATATCTCACTGGTCATCCCCAAAGCCAACACCTCCTTTGGCAGCCTTTCCTTCCAGTTCTCTGCTGCCAATGACTGGAATGAATTTCAAAAATCGCTGAAGCTGGAGCCTTATATTACCCTCACTAAATTTAAACATCAGCTATCTGAGCAGCTAACCGATCGCTGCAGCTGTACATTGGTCATCTGTAAAAAGCCCACCCAATCTACCTACCTCATCCACATATTGTTTTTATTTACTTTCTGCTCTTTTGCACACCAGTATTTGTACTTGCACATCATCATCTGCTCAACTATCACTCCAGTGTTAATTTGCTAAATTGTATTTACCTCACTACTGTCATGACGTTGGCCTCTTTGGGTACAGGAAGGACAGTTGACCCCCCTCCCCTTTGTACCATCACCCAACCTACCTTCCCCCCCAACCCAGGGTTGTAAAAATTCCAAGAGGAGAATCTTCTACAACATGTTTCATAGAGAGACAAAGGAATTTCTTCCAACTCATAGAATTGGAGAACCTAGCGACATGTGTGTTCTGGAGAAGATATGGAAGATTGATGAAGACTCCAGCTACGAACTGATCCGCTTGGTACAATTTTGTGATACTCAGAAGAGACAATATAGCCATATTACCCTAAAACGGTCTACATGATAGCCTCAGCGATGAGACTGAATCCACATGGTTGTATACAATGTATTATTAAGGATAAAGCTATTTGTAATACATTGAGATGCTATGTACTGATGTTAATGTGATAGAATTATATTTCTGTAACCAAGTCTAGCTCAGTCATAGGCACGCCCCCAGGGACACATACAGGACCAGGCGTCATTTGACAAGCCTGTTCTCTGGGCCCTATAAAACACCCCCTGATTTACATTTCTAGAGACCAGGCCTCCACTCCATCGTGAGTTTGGCCCAGAGGTTTGACCAGCCAAGTATTCTACTGAAAGTGAACCATACCACGTGGTTAACTTTTAGACTATCGATATCGACAGAATAAGAACAAGTCTTTGATATTAATTATTAGTCTGCAGCTAAGTAAATTATATCATCGAACGCGAAGACCAACCACATCCATTCTATGACGACATTCATGAATGTCGCTCTGACAGATCCATTCTAACCGAGAGAGAGAGAGAACGCTGACAAACTCTCCATCAGAACAAAACTCTCCAACAAGAATCCCGACGACACATGAGCGTAAATATATATTGATTGCAAAGGTTCCCGAATGAGTGAGCCTTCAATTGGCAATTGTTAATATTAATGAACTCTGTGTAACTTCTCAGCTTACCGTTTTATGACCCATTGTCTAACAGACCAGCCATGCTTGTTAGCCAGTAGGGCACATTCCTCTACCCATCATTGGTGACGATAATTACTGTTTGTATGTTTTCTGTTAATTACTTAGTGTAGTAAATAAATGATTTTAAGACAATTGATGTATGGATGATTTTAGTAAAGACTGGGTTCGTGCAGATAACCAAGAATTACAACTTTCCTGATGAGACTGAAACAACATACGGGTTAAGATTGACTGCTATCGATGTAAAATATTACTAAGTATTTTAAGAGTTTATTCAGAGGATAACAGCTCTATAAACGTTCTTCTGTGGTGCCCCGACTTTCTAGTTAATTACATTTACATGATTAGTTTAATCAGGTAATATCAATTACAGAGAAATAATTTTATAAGTTAGCATGTCATATCACTTAATCCGGCATAGCCAAAGACACGACACTACCATGGCCTATTTATTGCCTTACCTCCTCATGCCATTTGCACACACTGTATATAGACTTTCTATTTTTCTATTGTGTTATTGACTGTATGCTTGTTTATTCCATTTGTTACTCTGTCTTGTTGTTTGTGTCGCACTGCTTTGCTTTATCTTGGCAAGGTCGCAGTTCTCAACGAGAACTTGTTCTCCACTAGCTTACCTGGTTAAATTAAGATGAAATAAAATTTAAAAAAGAAACATTTTTTTCTTTACCAGAAAGGAGATGTAGCTCAGTGGAAGAGCGAATGCTCTGCATGTATGAGGTCCTGGGTTCAATCCCCAGCTTCTCCATTTAAAATTATCGCATTGACCAAACTCCTACTTTACAGAAAGTTGAAATTTTAAGCAGGAAACAGAGATGTGCTAAATAATTTGGTCTTGTAATCTGAAGAACATGCGTTCAATCCCTGTTTGTACATTTATAGAACAGAAGTGGCATTGTTGATAACTTTTATGGCGTCATTTTCAAAAACTGAAGTTCATGGGTTCGATCCCAGTCTGTACCTGGTTTAAGAATTGCTGCTATCATTTCATTGTAGTTTCAATGGAGTGGTGTATATAAAAAGTACATTGTATTGATATTGCATTTTATCTGCAAATGAAATGGGATGGAAGCTCAGAGGGGGAGTGCATGCAAAATATGTATGAGGTCCTCGGTTCAATCCCAAGATTCTCCACTGAGTTTATTTGTGTGCCAAATTCACATTTACACAACTACTACTTTCCAGAATGTTGATGTATAATTTGTAGAGCCGAGTGGCATGGTGGCCAAGTGGTAAGGCGTCGGTCTCGTAAACCGAAGATCATGGGTTCAAATCCTATCCGTGCCTTTATGAAAGACATCTGATTTCATGGACCTGTGCTTTTATTGGAGGACTTTGCAGAAAAAGCAAGTTGTATCAATTTTGCAACGCAGCTATTATAGTAAGGGGATGTATCTCTATGGTAGAGCCAGTACTTTACATGTATGCGGTCCAACGTTAATCCCCAACTTCTCTGTTGAGTGTATTTAGTTGTTAAATTATCTTTTGCACAACTCCCACTTTCCAGAATGTTGACATTCTAAGAAGGAAATAGATATGCTAAATCATCTGTTTCTGTAAACTGAAGCACATGGGTTCAAGCCTTGTTCCACTTTTATGGAAGATAGCTGATATTATGGAAATGTACATTCATTAGAACAGTGTAAAGAAAAGGTAAATTGTATTGATATGACCACTGCGACCTGTATGCTCTAGTCGGCTGGCCCTCGCTACCTATTCGTCACCAGACCCACTGGCTCCAGGTCATCTATAAGTCTATGCTAGGTAAAGCTCCGCCTTATCTCAGCTCACTGGTCACGATATCAACACCCACCCGTAGCACGCGCTACAGCAGGTATATCTCGCTGGTCATCCCCAAAGCCAACACCTGCTTTGGCCGCCTTTCCTTCCAGTTCTCTGCTGCCAATGACTGGAACGAATTGCAAAAATCGCTGAAGCTGGAGACTTATATTTCCCTCAATAACTTTAAACTACAGCTATCTGAGCAGCTAACCGATCGCTGCAGCTGTACATAGCCCATCTGTAAATAGCCCACCCAATCTACCTACCTCATCCACATATTGTTTTTATTTACTTTCTGCTCTTTTGCACACCAGTATTTCTATTTGCACATCATCATCTGCTCATCTATCACTCCAGTGTTAATTTGCTAAATTGTAATTACTTCGCTACTATGGCCTATTTATTGCCTTACCTCCTCATGCCATTTGCACACACTGTATATAGACTTTCTTTTTTTCTATTGTGTTATTGACTGTACGCTTGTTTATTCCATTTGTAACACTGTGTTGTTGTTTGTGTCGCACTGCTTTGCTTTATCTTGGCCAGGTCGCAGTTCTAAATGAGAACTTATTCTCAACTGGCCACCTGGTTAAATAAAGGTGAAATATATATATTTTTTAAGACAGACAGACAGACAGACAGACAGACAGACAGACAGACAGACAGACAGACAGACAGACAGACAGACAGACAGACAGACAGACAGACAGACAGACAGACAGACAGACAGACAGACAGACAGACAGACAGACAGACAGACAGACAGACAGCGCGTGCCCCGAGCCTGGTAGTTAATGAGATCCCGAGTGACTCTCTCTCTTGCTGTGTGTTTTTATTTGACTAGGCAAGTCAGTTAAGAACAAATTATTATTTACAATGACAGTCTACCCTGGCCAAACCCTATCCCGACCGGTTGTGATACAGCCTGGAATCGAACCAGGGTCTGTAGTGACGCCTCTAGCACTGAGATGCAGTTTCTTAGACTGCTGTGTGTGTGTGTGTGTGTGTGTGTGTGTGTGTGTGTGTGTGTGTGTGTGTGTGTGTGTGTGTGTGTGTGTGTGTGTGTGTGTGTGTGTGTGTGTGTGTGTGTGTGTGTGTGTGTGTGTGTGTGTGTGTGTGTGTGTGTGTGTGTGTGTGTGTGTGTCCGTGTGTGTGTGTGTGTGTAATAGCCCTATTTGATGGGTCATAACTAGGTGGATGTATCCTACAGGGCTGTGATTATCATCATGACAATCAGAGAAAACAAACAAAATAACATGAGAATAATAATAACAACAACAACAATAATAATTAATTGAATCGAACAATATGTTAATTCACATGACGTCCCACACATTAGCTTCTATCTAGATGTTCCGCTAGCGGAACGTCTGCTCCAATATCCAATGATGGGCGCGAAATACAAATTCCTCTAAAATCCAAAAACTTCAATTTTTCAAACATATGACTATTTTACAGCTATTTAAAGACAAGACTCTCGTTAATCTAACCACACTGTCCGATTTCAAAAAGGCTTTACCGCGAAAGCAAAACATTAGATTATGTCAGCAGTGTACCCAGCCAGAAATAATCAGACACCCATTTTTCAAGCTAGCATATAATGTCACAAAAAACAAAACCACAGCTAAATGCAGCAATAACCTTTGATGATCTTCATCAGATGACACACCTAGGACATTATGTTGTACAATACATGCATGTCTGTTCAATCAAGTTCATATTTATATCAAAAACCATCTTTTTACATTAGCATGTGACGTTCAGAACTAGCATACCCCCCGCAAACTTCCGGGGAATTTACTAACAATTTACTAAATTACTCACGATAAACGTTCACAAAAAGCATAACAATTATTTTAAGAATTATAGATACAGAACTCCACTATGCACTCGATATGTCCGATTTTAAAATAGCTTTTCGGATGAAGCACATTTTGCAATATTCTAAGTACATAGCCCAGCCATCACGGGCTAGCTATTTAGACACCCACCCAGTTTAGCCTTCACCAAAATCACATTTCCTATAAGAAAAATGGTCTTACCTTTCCTGTCCTTCGTCAGAATGCACTCCCAGGACTTCTACTTCAATAACAAATGTTGGTTTGGTCCCAAATAATCCATCGTTATGTTCCATCAGCGACGTTTTGTTTGTGCGTTCTAGACACTATCCGAAATGGTAAATCAGGGTTACGAGCATGGCGCATAACGTGACAAAAAATTTCTAAATATTCCATTACCGTACTTCGAAGCATGTCAACCGCTGTTTAAAATCAATTTTTATGCAATTTATCTCGTAGAAAAGCGATAATATTCCGACCGGGAATCTGCGTGTCTGTAAACAGAGGGAAAAACCGAAAGGCGGGGGCGGGGCAGGTCACACGCCTAAGCCTTTGTCCGCTGATAGACCACTTAGCAAAAGCTCTCGTGTGTTTCAGCCAGGGCTTTGAATTACGTCATTCCTGTTTTTTAAGGGCTCTGAGAGCCCATTGGAGATGTGGGAAGTGTCACGTAACAGCAGAGATCCCTTGTAATAGATAGAGAGAATCAACAAGGGGAAGAAATGTTCAGACAGGGTACTTCCTGAACAGAACCTTCTCAGGTTTTTGCCTGCCATAGGAGTTCTGTTATACTCACAGACACCATTCAAACAGTTTTAAAACTTTGGAGTGTTTTCTATCCAAAGCTAATAATTATATGCATATTCTAGTTTCTGGGCAGGACTAATAATCAGATGAAATCGGGTACGTTTTTTATCCAGCCGTGAAAATACTGCCCCTTAGCCATAAGAGGATAACAACAACAATAATAATTCATTGAATCGAACAATATGGTAATTCACATTATAAATCCCACACATTAGCTACCTCTCGGCTCCTCGCTGACAACAGCACCACCCTGTGGTCAAATCCACACAGTACACTAACACACAGAATCATATGTGAGACAACACCACCACCCTGTGGTCAAATCCCCAACTTAACACTAACAACACAGGATCATATGTGAAACATCAGCACCACCCTGTGGTCAAATCCCCACATTACACTAACAACACAGGATCATATGTGAAACATAAGCACCACCCTGTGGTCAAATCCCCACATTACACTAACACACAGAATCATATGTGAGAAAACAGCACCACCCTGTGGTCAAATCCCCACATTACACTAACACACAGAATCATATGTGAGGCAACAGCACCACCCTGTGGTCAAATCCCCACATTACACTAACACACAGAATCATATGTGAGACAACAGCACCACCCAGTGGTCAAATCCCCACATTACACTAACAACACATTAGCTTCCTCTCGGCTCCTCGTTGAAGACTCGTCCTACATCGTAACGAGCTGGTAGAACTGTTAAAGAACATGAACGGGAAACTGAGTCTGTTTCAAGACGTACATTTCATAGATCTACGTTCGTTGATGGCATAATAATTGTAACATAAATGTGTTTTAAAACATGACACTTGCTACGGCATACGCTCTAGAATATCCTACCAAATGAAAGATAATGGAATATATTATTATAGCCTGCTATCCAGGCTGTATCACAACGGGCCGGGATTGGGAGTCCCACGGGGGCGGCGCACAATTGACCCGGCGTCGTCCGGGTTGGGCCGGTGTTAGGCGGTCATTGTAAATAAGAATTTGTTCTTAATTGACTTGCCTAGTTAAATAAAGGTTAAATAAATAAAAAAAAGTTTTAACAAATAAACATAACCGGTTTAGTCTTCAATATTTTCCAGTTTCCTGGACCCACGTTCTGTCTAACGCTGGCTAAAAACATTTACAATGGAGAATAACTAGACAAACCAGGACAACAATACATCATAGTCTATATGGAGGATCAATAACTACACAACAATACATCATAGTCTATATGGAGGATCAATAACTACACAACAATACATCATAGTCTATATGGAGGATCAATAACTACACAACAATACATCATAGTCTATATGGAGGATCAATAACTACACAACAATACATCATAGTTTATATGGAGGATCAATAACTACACAACAATACATCATAGTCTATATGGAGGATCAAAAACTACACAACAATACATCATAGTCTATATGGAGGATCAATAACTACACAACAATACATCATAGTCTATATGGAGGATCAATAACTACACAACAATACATCATAGTCTATATGGAGGATCAATAACTACACAACAATACATCATAGTCTATATGGAGGATCAATAACTACACAACAATACATCATAGTCTATATGGAGGATCAGTAACTACACAACAATACATCATAGTCTATATGGAGGATCAATAACTACATTGATGTCTTCTCTTCTCTCTTTCTGTTTGTTTGTAGTTTCTCAATGTTTGAATTAGCAGGTGATATTATTAGCCTCTGATCTGTGTGTGTGAGAGAGAGAGAGAGAGAGAGACAGACAGAAAGAGAGACAGAAAGAGAGAGACACACACACATACACAGACAGACAGACAGACAGACAGACAGACAGACAGACAGACAGACAGAAGAGTCCCCTCTGCAAGCTGGTCCTGGGGCTCTGTTCACAAACACAAACACACCCCACAGAGCCCCAGGACAGCAACACAATTAGACCCAACCAAACCATGAGATAACAAAAAGATAATTACTAGACACATTGGAAAGAGTTAACAAAAAAATAACAGAGCAAACTAGAATGCTATTTGTCCCTAATCAGAGAGTACACAGTGGCAGAATACCTGACCACTGTGACTGACCCAAACCTAAGGAAAGCTTTGACTATGTACAGACTCAGTGAGCATAGCCGTGCTATTGAGAAAGGCCGTCGTCGGCAGACATGGCTCTCAAGAGAAGACAGGCTATGTGCAACACTGCCCACAAAATGAGGTGGAAACTGAGCTGTACTTCCTAACCTCCTGCCAAATGTGCGACCAGTTAATTCATATTGTATGTTGTAGTCTGTCCAAGAGGGGAATCACACAATCACACTTGCTTTTGTTACTTCTAGGCTGGACTACTGCAATGCTCTACTTTCCGGCTACCCGGATAAAGCACTAAACAAACTTCAGTTAGTGCTAAATACGGCTGCTAGAATCCTGACTAGAACCAAAAAATTTGATCATATTACTCCAGTGCTAGCCTCCCTACACTGGCTTCCTGTTAAGGCAAGGGCTGATTTCAAGGTTTTACTGCTAACCTACAAAGCATTACATGGGCTTGCTCCTACCTATCTTTCCGATTTGGTCCTGCCGTACATACCTACACGTACGCTACGGTCACAAGACGCAGGCCTCCTAATTGTCCCTAGAATTTCTAAGCAAACGGCTGGAGGTAGGGCTTTCTCCTATAGAGCTCAATTTTTATGGAATAGTCTGCCTACCCATGTGAGAGACGCAGACTCAGTCTCAACCTTTAAGTCTTTACTGAAGACTTATCTCTTCAGTAGGTCCTATGATTAAGTGTAGTCTGGCCCAGGAGTGTGAAGGTGAACGGAAAGGCTGGAGCAACGAACCGCCCTTGCTGTCTCTGCCTTGCCGGTTCCCCTCTTTCCACTGGGATTCTCTGCCTCTAACCCTATTACAGGGGCTGAGTCACTGACTTACTTGTGTTCTTCCATGCCGTCCATGGGAGGGGTGCGTCACTTGAGTGGGTTGAGTCACTGACGTGGTCTTCCTGTCTGGGTTGGCGCCCCCCCTTGGGTTGTGCCATGGCGGAGATTTTTGTGGGCTATACTCGGCCTTGTCTTCGGACGGTAAGTTGGTGGTTGTAGACATCCCTCTAGTGGTGTGGGGGCTGTGCTTTGGCAAAGTGGGTGGGGTTATATCCTGTCTGTTTGGCCCTGTCCGGGGGTATCATCGGATGGGGCCACAGTGTCTTCTGATCCCTCCTGTCTCAGCCTCCAGTATTTATGCTGCAGTAGTTTATGTGCCGGGGGGCTAGGGTCAGTCTGTTTCATCTGGAGTATTTCTCTTGTCTTATCCGGTGTCCTGTGTGAATTTAAATATGCTCTCTCTAATTCTCTCTTTCTCTCTTTCTTTCTTTCTCTCAGAGGACCTGAGCCCTAGGACCATGCCTCGGGACTACCTGGCATGATGACTCCTTGCTGTCCCCAGTCCACCTGGCCATGCTGCTGCTCCAGTTTCAACTGTTCTGCCTGCGGCTACGGAACCCTGACCTGTTCACCGGACGTGCTTGCTGCACCCTCGACAACTACAATGATTATTATTATTTGACCATGCTGGTCATTTATGAACATTTTAACATCTTGACCATGTTCTGTTATAATATCCACCCGGCACAGCCAGAAGAGGACTGGCCACCCCTCATAGCCTGGTTCCTCTCTAGGTTTCTTCCTAGGTTTTTGGCCTTTCTAGGGAGTTTTTCCTAGGGAGTTTTTCCTAGCCACCGTGCCTCTTTCACATGCATTGCTTGCTGTTTGGGGTTTTAGGCTGGGTTTCTGTACAGCACTTTGAGATTTCAGCTGATATACGAAGGGCTATATAAATCAATTTGATTTGATTTGATCCCCATATTGTTTTTATTTACTTTCTGCTCTTTTGCACACCAGTATTTCTACTTGCACACCATCATGTGCTCATCTATGACTCCAGTGTTAATTTGCTAAATTGTAATTACTTCGCTACTATGGCCTATTTATTGCCTTACCTCCTCATGCCATTTGCACACACTGAATATAGACTTTCTTTTTTTATATTGTGTTATTGACTGTACGCTTGTTTATTCCATTTGTAACTCTATGTTGTTGTTTGTGTCGCACTGCTTTGCTTTATCTTGGCCTGGGTTGCAGTTCTCAATGAGGACTTAGTTTTCCACTCGCTTACCAGGTTTATTAAAGGTGAAATAAAATAAAATAAGATTTTTTTTTTTTCTCTGCCAGAAAGGGGATGTAGCTCAGTGGTAGAGCGCATGCTTTGCATGTATGAGGTCCTGGGTTCAATCCCCAGCTTCTCCATTTAAAATTATTGCATTGACCCAACTCCTACTTTACAGAATGTTGAAATTTTAAGCAGGAAACAGAGATGTGCTAAATAATTTTGTTTTGTAATCTGAAGAACATGCGTTCAATCCCTGTTTGTACATTTATAGAACAGAAGTGGCATTGTTGCCAACTTTTATGGCGTCATTTTCAAAAACTGAAGTTCATGGGTTCGATCCCAGTCTGTACCTGGTTTAAGAATTGCTGCTATCATTTCATTGTAGTTTCAATGGAGTGGTGTATATAAAAAGTACATTGTATTGATATTGCATTTTATCTGCAAATGAAATGGGATGGAAGCTCAGAGGGGGAGTGCATGCAAAATATGTATGAGGTCCTCGGTTCAATCCCAAGATTCTCCACTGAGTTTATTTGTGTGCCAAATTCACATTTACACAACTACTACTTTCCAGAATGTTGATGTATAAATTGTAGAGTAGAGTGGCATGGTGGCCAAGTGGTAAGGCGTCGGTCTCGTAAACCGAAGATCATGGGTTCAAATCCCGTCCGTGCCTGTATGAAAGACATCTGATATCATGGACCTGTGCTTTTATTGGAGGACTTTCCAGAAAAAGCAAGGTGTATCAATATTGCAACACAGCTATTATAGTAAGGGGATGTATCTCTATGGTAGATCCAGTACTTTACATGTATGCGGTCCAATGTTAATCCCCAACTTCTCTGTTGATTGTATTTAGTTGTTAATTTAGCTTTTGCACAACTCCCACTTTCCAGAATGTTGACATTCTAAGAAGGAAATAGATATGCTAAATCATCTGTTTCTGTAAACTGAAGCACATGGGTTCAATCCTTGTTCCACGTTTATGGAAGATAGCTGATATTATGGAAATGTACATTCATTAGATCAGTGTAAAGAGAAGGTATATTGTATTGATATGACCACTGCGACCTGAATGCTCTAGTCGGCTGGCCCTCGCTACCTATTCGTCACCAGACCCACTGGCTCCAGGTCATCTATAAGTCTATGGTAGGTAAAGCTCCGCCTTATCTCAGCTCACTGGTCACGATAACAATACCCACCCGTAGCACACGCTCCAGCAGGTATATCTCACTGGTCATCCCCAAAGCCAACACCTCCTTTGGCCGCCTTTCCTTCCAGTTCTCTGCTGCCAATGACTGGAACGAATTGCAAAAATCACTGAAGCTGGAGACTTATATTTCCCTCACTAACTTTTAACATCAGCTATCTGAGCAGCTAACCGATCGCTGCAGCTGTACATAGCCCATCTGTAAATAGCCCACCCAATCTACCTACCTCATCCACATACTGTTTTTATTTACTTTCTGCTCTTTTGCACACCAGTGTTTCTACTTGCACATCATCATCTGCTCATCTATCACTCCAGTGTTAATTTGCTAAATTGTAATTACTTCGCTACTATGGCCCATTTATTGCCTTACCTCCTCATGCCATTTGCACACACTGTATATAGACTTTCTTTTTTCTATTGTGTTATTGACTGTACGCTTGTTTATTCCATTTGTAACACTGTGCTGTTGTTTGTGTCGCACTGCTTTGCTTTATCTTGGCCAGGTCGCAGTTCTAAATGAGAACTTGTTCTCCACTAGCTTACCTGTTTAAATAAAGATGAAATAAAATAAAAAAAATAAACATTTTTTTTTTGCCGGAAAGGGGATGTAGCTCAGTGGTAGAGCGCAAGCTTTGCATGTATTATGTCCTGGGTTCAATCCCCAGCTTCTCCATTTAAAATTATTGCATTGACCCAACTCCTACTTTACAGAATGTTGACATTTTAAGCAGGAAACAGAGATGTGCTAAATAATTTGGTCTTGTAATCTGAAGAACATGCGTTCAATCCCTGTTTGTACATTCATAGAACAGAAGTGGCGTTGTTGCCAACTTTTATGGCGTCATTTTCAAAAACTGAAGTTCATGGGTTCGATCCCAGTCTGTACCTGGTTTAAGAATTGCTGCTATCATTTCATTGTAGTTTCAATGGAGTGGTGTATATAAAAAGTACATTGTATTGATATTGCATTTTATCTGCAAATGAAATGGGATGGAAGCTCAGAGGGGGAGTGCATGCAAAACATGTATGAGGTCCTCGGTTCAATCCCTAGATTTTCCACTGAGTTCATTTGTGTGCCAAATTCACATTTACACAACTACTACTTTCCAGAATGTTGATGTATAATTTGTAGAGTAGAGTGGCATGGTGGCCAAGTGGTAAGGCGTTGGTATAGTAAACCGACGATCATGGGTTCAAATCCCGTCCGTGCCTGTATGAAAGACATCTGATATCATGGACCGGTGCTTTTATTGGAGGACTTTGCAGAAAAAGCAAGTTGTATCAATACTGCAACACAGCTATTATAGTAAGGGGATGTATCTCTATGGTAGAGCCAGTACTTTACATGTATGCGGTCCAACGATAATCCCCAACTTCTCTGTTGAGTGTAATTAGTTGTTAAATTATCTTTTGCACAACTCCCACTTTCCAGAATGTTGACATTCTAAGAAGGAAATAGATATGCTAAATCATCTGTTTCTGTAAACTGAAGCACATGGGTTCAATCCTTTTTCCACGTTTATGGAAGATAGCTGATATTATGGAAATGTACATTCATTAGAACAGTGTAAAGAAAAGGTATATTGTATTGATATGACCACTGCGACCTGTATGCTCTAGTCGGCTGGCCCTCGCTACCTATTCGTCACCAGACCCACTGGCTCCAGGTCATCTATAAGTCTATGCTAGGTAAAGCTCCGCCTTATCTCAGCTCACTGGTCACGATAACAACACCCACCCGTAGCACGCGCTACAGCAGGTATATCTCACTGGTCATCCCCAAAGCCAACACCTCCTTTGGCCGCCTTTCCTTCCAGTTCTCTGCTGCCAATGACTGAAACGGATTGCAAAAATCGCTGAAGCTGGAGACTTATATTTCCTTCACTAACTTTAAACATCAGCTATCTGAGCAGCTAACCGATCGCTGCAGCTGTACATAGCCCATCTGTAAATAGCCCACCCAATCTACCTACCTCATCCACATATTGTTTTTATTTACTTTCTGCTCTTTTGCACACCAGTATTTCTACTTGCACATCATCATCTGCTCATCTATTACTCCAGTGTTAATTTGCTAAATTGTAATTACTTCGCTACTATGGCCTATTTATTGCCTTACCTCCTCATGCCATTTGCACACACTGTATATAGACTTTCTTTTTTTCTATTGTGTTATTGACTGTACGCTTGTTTATTCCATTTGTAACACTGTGCTGTTGTTTGTGTCGCACTGCTTTGCTTTATCTTGGCCAGGTCGCAGTTCTAAATGAGAACTTGTTCTCCACTAGCTTACCTGGTTAAATAAAGATGAAATAAAATTAAAAAAAGAAACATTTTTTCTTTCCCAGAAAGGGGATGTAGCTCAGTGGTAGAGCGCATGTTTTGCATGTATGAGGTCCTGGGTTCAATCCCCAGCTTCTCCATTTAAAATTATTGCATTGACCCAACTCCTACTTTACAGAATGTTGAAATTTTAAGTAGGAAAAAGAGATGTGCTAAATAATTTGGTCTTGTAATCTGAAGAACATGCGTTCAATCCCTGTTTGTACATTCATAGAACAGAAGTGGCATTGTTGGCAACTTTTATGGCGTCATTTACAAAAACTGAAGTTAATGGGTTCGATCCCAGTCTGTACCTGGTTTAAGAATTGCTGCTATCATTTCATTGTAGTTTCAATGGAGTGGTGTATATAAAAAGTACATTGTATTGATATTGCATTTTATCTGCAAATGAAATGCCTTCCTCTCCATCTTAAATAAGCATGCCCCTTTCAAGAAATTTAGAACCAGGAACAGATATAGCCCTTGGTTCTCCCCAGACCTGACTGCCCTTAACCAACACAAAAATATCCTGTGGCGTTCTGCATTAGCATCGAACTGCCCCCGCTATATGCAACTTTTTAGGGAAATTAGAAACCAACACACACAGGCAGTTAGAAACGCCAAGGCTAGCTTTTTCAAACAAAAATTTGCTTCGTGCAACTCCAACTCTAAAAAGTTCTGGGACATTGTAAAGTCCATGGAGAATAAGAACACCTCCTCCCAACTGCCCACTGCACTGAGGATAGGAAACTCTGTCACCACCGATAAGCCCACTATAATTGAGAATTTCAATAAGCATTTTTCTACGGCTGGCCATGCTTTCCACCTAACTACCCTACTGCATTCAACAGCACTGCACCCCCCACAGCTACTCGCCCAAACCTCCCCCATTTCTCCTTCTCCCAAATCCATTCAGCTGATGTTCTGAAAGAGCTGCAAAATCTGGACCCCTACAAATCAGCTGGGCTTGACAATCTGGACCCTTTCTTTCTAAAATTATCTGCCGAAATTATTGCAACCCCTATTACTAGCCTGTTCAACCTCTCTTTCGTGTCGTCTGAGATTCCCATAGATTGGAAAGCAGCTGCTGTCATCCCCCTCTTCAAAGGAGGTGACACTCTTGACCCAAATTGCTACAGACCTATATCCATCCTACCTTGCCTTTCTAAGGTCTTCGAAAGCCAAGTCAACAAACAGATTACCGACTATTTCGAATCCCACCGCACCCTCTCCGCTATGCAATCTGGTTTCAGAGCTGGTCATGGGTGCACCTCAGCCACGCTCAAGGTCCTAAACGACATCGTAACCGCCATCGATAAGAAACAATACTGTGCTGCCGTATTCATTGACCTGGCCAAAGCTTTTGACTCTGTTAATCACCACATCCTCATCGGCAGACTTAGTAGCCTTGGTTTCTCAAACGATTGCGTCGCCTGGTTCACCAACTACTTCTCTGACAGAGTTCAGTGTGTCAAATCGGAGGGCCTACTGTCTGGACCTCTGGCAGTCTCTATGGGGGTACCACAGGGTTCAATTCTTGGGCCAACTCTTTTCTCTGTATACATAAATGATGTCGCTCTTGCTGCTGGTGAATCTCTGATCCACCTCTACGCAGACGACACCATTCTGTATACTTCTGGCCCTTCTTTGGACACTGTGTTAACAACCCTCCAGACGAGCTTCAATGCCATTCAACTTTCCTTCCGTGGCCTCCAACTGCTCCTAAACACAAGTAAAACTAAATGCATGCTCTTCAACCGATCGCTGCCTGCACCTGCCCGCCCATCCAGCATAACTTCTCTGGACGGTTCTAACTTAGAATTTGTGGACAACTACAAATACCTAGGTGTCTGGTTAGACTGTAAACTCTCCTTCCAGACTCACATCAATCATCTCCAATCCAAAGTGAAATCTAGAATTGGCTTCCTATTTCGCAACAAAGCATCCTTCACTCATGCTGCCAAACATACCCTCGTAAAACTGACCATCCTACCAATCCTCGACTTCGGCGATGTCATTTACAAAATAGCCTCCAATACCCTACTCAACAAGCTGGATGCAGTCTATCACAGTGCCATCCGTTTTGTCACCAAAGCCCCATATACAACCCACCACTGCGATCTGTATGCTCTCGTTGGCTGGCCTTCACTTCATAATCGTCGCCAAACACATTGGCTCCAGGTCATCTACAAGACCCTGCTAGGTGAAGTCCCCCCTTATCTCCGCTCACTGGTCACCATAGCAGCACCCACCTGTAGCACGCGCTCCAGCAGGTATATCTCTCTGGTCACCCCTAAAGCCAACTCCTCCTTTGGTCGTCTCTCCTTCCAGTTCTCTGCTGCCAACGACTGGAACGAACTACAAAAATCTCTGAAATTGGATTCACTTATCTCCCTCACTAGCTTTAAGCACCAGCTGTCAGAGCAGCTCACAGATCACTGCACCTGTACATAGCCCATCTATAATTTAGCCCAAACTACTACCTCTTCCCCTACTGTATTTATTTATTTTATTTATTTTGCTCCTTTGCACCATATTATTTATATTTGAACTTTGAACTTTCTTCAAACTACAAATCTACCATTCCATTGTTTTTCTTGCTATACTTTATTTACTTTGCCACCATGGCATTTTTTGCTTTTACCTCCCTTATCTCACATCATTTGCTCACATTGTATATAGTCTTATTTTATTTTTTCTACTGTATTATTGACTGTATGTTCTTTACTCCATGTGTAACTCTGTGTTGTTGTATGTTGTCGAACTGCTTTGCTTTATCTTGGCCAGGTCGCAATTGTAAATGAGAACTTGTTCTCAACTTGCCTACCTGGTTAAAAAAAGGTGAAATAAATAAAAATAAAAAAATGGGATGGAAGCTCAGAGGGGGAGTGCATGCAAAATATGTATGAGGTCCTCGGTTCAATCCCAAGATTCTTCACTGAGTTTATTTGTGTGCCAAATTCACATTTACACAACTACTACTTTCCAGAATGTTGATGTATAATTTGTATAGTAGGGTGGCGTGGTGGCCAAGTGGTAAGGTGTTGGTCTCGTAAACCGAAGGTCATGGGTTCAAATCCCGTCCGTTCCTGTATGAAAGACATCTGATATCATGGACCTGTGCTTTTATTGGAGGACTTTGCAGAAAAAGCAAGTTGTGTCAATATTGCAACACAGCTATTATAGTAAGGGGATGTATCTCTATGGTAGATCCAGTACTTTACATGTATGCTGTCCAACGTTAATCTCCAACTTCTCTGTTGAGTGTATTTAGTTGTTAAATTAACTTTTGCACAACTCCCACTTTCCAGAATGTTGACATTCTAAGAAGGAAATAGATATGCTAAATCATCTGTTTCTGTAAACTGAAGCACATGGGTTCAATCCTTGTTCCACGTTTATGGAACATAGCTGATGTTATGGAAATGTACATTCGTTAGAACAGTGTAAAGAAAAGGTAAATTGTATTGATATGACCACTGCGACCTGAATGCTCTAGTCGGCTGGCCCTCGCTACCTATTCGTCACCAGACCCACTGGCTCCAGGTCATCTATAAGTCTATGCTAGGTAAAGCTCCGCCTTATCTCAGCTCACTGGTCACGATAACAACACCCACCCGTAGCACGCGCTACAGCAGGTATATCTCACTGGTCATCCCCAAAGCCAACACCTCTTTTGGCCGCCTTTCCTTCCAGTTCTCTGCTGCCAATGACTGGAACGAATTGCAAAAATCGCTGAAGCTGGAGACTTATATTTCCCTCACTAACTTTAAACATCAGCTATCTGAGCAGCTAACCGATCGCTGCAGCTGTACATAGCCCATCTGTAAAAAGCCCACCCAATCTACCTACCTCATCCACATATTGTTTTTATTTACTTTCTGCTCTTTTGCACACCAGTATTTTTACTTGCACATCATCATCTGCTCATCTATCACTCCAGTGTTAATTTGCTAAATTGTAATTACTTCGCTACTATGGCCTATTTATTGCCGTACCTCCTCATGCCATTTGCACACACTGTATATAGACTTTCTTTTTTTCTATTGTGTTATTGACTGTACGCTTGTTTATTCCATTTGTAACTCTATGTTGTTGTTTGTGTCGCACTGCTTTGCTTTATCTTGGCCAGGTCGCAGTTCTAAATGAGAACTTGTTCTCCACTAGCTTACCTGGTTAAATAAAGATGAAAAAAAACAAACAAAAAAAACAAAAAAACAATCCTTTACCATAAAGGGGATGTAGCTCAGTGATAGAGCGCATGCTTCGCATGTATGAGGTCCTGGGTTCAATCCCCAGCTTCTCCATTTAAAATTATTGCATTGACCCAACTCCTACTTTACAGAATGTTGAAATTTTAAGCAGGAAAAAGAGATGTGCTAAATAATTTGGTCTTGTAATCTGAAGAACATGCGTTCAATCCCTGTTTGTACATTTATAGAACAGAAGTGGCATTGTTGTCAACTTTTATGGTGTCATTTTCAAAAACTGAAGTTCATGGGTTCGATCCCAGTCTGTACCTGGTTTAAGAATTGCTGCTATCATTTCATTGTAGTTTCAATGGAGTGGTGTATATAAAAAGTACATTGTATTGATATTGCATTTTATCTGCAAATGAAATGGGATGGAAGCTCAGAGGGGGAGTGCATGCAGAATATGTATGAGGTCCTCGGTTAAATCCCAAGATTCTCCACTGAGTTTATTTGTGTGCCACATTTACACAACTACTACTTTCCAGAATGTTGATGTTGTCGTGTCTTTGGGGTACCATTAAACTGAAGATATGTTTATCAATTAACTCCCTGTAATTATTATCACGCGATTAAACTGATTAATCGTTTAATTGTAATTAAGTAGGAGATCGGGGCACCAAGGAAAATATTCAGATTACAAAGTTATAATTTTCCTAATATAACTTTCCTATATTATAACATTATATATTATATTCTATTATAGTATAGGCCGATTATCTTCTGGTTTAAATGGTGTATTTTACCTCGCGTCCAGTCTCATTCCAAACGTCGTAAATTGTTGTATCTGCACGAACCCAGTCTTTACTAAAATCATCCATACATCAATAGTCTTAAAATCATTTATTTACTAAACTAAGTAATTCACATAAAGTATACAAACAGTAATTATCATCACAAAGAATTGGTAGAGTAATGTGCCCTAGTGGCTAACAGGCATGGCTGGTGTCTTTTAGAACAATGGGTCGTAAAATGTTCAGCTGAGGAGGTACACAGAGTTCATTAATATTAACAATTGACATGCTAATCAATTGCCCATGAACGTTCACTCATTTGGGAACAATTGCAATCAATATATATTTACGCTCAGTGTGTCGTCGGGATCCTTGTTGAAGAGTCGTTCTGTTGGAGAGTTCTCTCTCTCTCTCTCTCTCTCTCTCTCGGTTAGAATGGATCTTTCAAAGCGACATTCATTAATGTCGTTATAGAATGTATGTTTCGTTGGTCTTCGCGTTCAATGATATAATTTACTTAGCTGCAGACTAATAATTAATATCAAAGACTTGTTCTTATTCTGTCGGTCTCGATAGTCTAAAAGTTAACCACGTGGTATAGTTCACTTTCAGTAGAGTACTTGGATGGTCAAACCTATTGGCCAACTCGCAATGGAGTGGAGGCCTGGTCTGTTAGAAAGTAAATCAGGGTATAGTTTTATAGTGACCTTAGAACAGCTTGTCACATGACGCCTGGTCCTGTCTGTGTCCCTGGGGAGGGCGTGCCGATGACTGAGTTAAGCTTGGTACAGAAATACAATTCTCTCACATTAACATCAGTACATAGCATCTCAATGTATTACAAATAGCTTTATCCTTATTAATACATTTTATACAACCATGTGGATGCAAGTCTCATCGCTGAGGCTATTATATAAACAGTTTTATGGTAATATGGCTATATTGTCTCTTCTGAGTATCACAAAATTGTACCAAGCGGACCAGTTCGTAGCTGGATTCTTCACCAATCTTTCATACCTTCTCCAGAACACAAATGTCGCTTGGTTCCCCAATTCTGTGAGTTGGAAGAATTTCCTGTGTCTCTCTATGGGCCATGTGGCAAGAGATTCTCCTCTTAGAGTTTTTACAACTCCTTCACACAGGGACTGGGTGGGGGAAGGTAGGTTGGGGGATGGTGCAAGGGGGGAGGGGGTCAACTGTCCTCCCTGTACTCAAAGAGGCCAACGTCATGACATACCCCCCCTGGTGGTTTGGATCTTGTTTATCCTGCAAGTTACAAATCAACATAAAATCATGACCACGTGATGTCCCGTTGGTAGATCATCGTTGCAGTCCCCTCTGGTGGTTGAACTGTTATAGGCTCTCTGGAAGCGGAGCAGCCCACCACAAGGATGGGCAGTTGATGTCCGGTTGGTGGTCGCCGTTGCGGTCTCCTCTAGTGGTGTACCTTGGTAGGTTCCCTGGAAG
This sequence comes from Salmo trutta, assembly GCF_901001165.1. Taxonomy (NCBI): domain Eukaryota; kingdom Metazoa; phylum Chordata; class Actinopteri; order Salmoniformes; family Salmonidae; genus Salmo; species Salmo trutta. The sequence continues at coordinate 341,211 of NW_021822690.1, forward strand.
CTGCAAAGTACCCCAGGAAGGGCCAGGGGATGTCCTGGTTGGTGATCGCCGTTGCGGTCCCCCCCTCTGGTGGTTTACCTTGGTAGTCTCTCTGACAGCGGGCATGCCGCCACAAGGATAGGCCGTGGGTGTCCGGATTTGGGGTCGCCGTTCCGGACCCGTCGTCCAGACTGGAAGATCTGGGCAGTAACTTAGGCAGATGTTAACAACGCACACACACTCATGAAATATATATAATTACATTAATTCCCCAATGAGCGGCGTTGTGGCACTAAGTGATGGTTGTATGGGGACTTTGTTTATGGCTCTATCACTTCCTAAGTGTGAAAGGAACTGAACCGAAAAGGAATGAAAGCATAAACAAAACAAAAAAATATATGAAATATAGTTCTCACACAAAAAAAATCATCTAATTGGACTGTACTCTATATACGTCCAATGTTCTGGCAAAATGATTATCTCTAATGCCATATCTAGGGTTTTTCCTACTTGGTGTGTTGCTTAGGCGCTATCCTAAGTTGATAACTATATGATAAGTCTACAGCTGTAATGCACTAGTTTTGTGCAGTCTACAGGGATGACCTATGGACTTCTGGGAAGAAAACTGGTGAGCGCTGTAGAGTCAAAGGCCTAGAAGTAAATGTTCAACTTTACTAAGGCTGGTATATTGCTTGGGCCCTTAAGTGGTCCTAGCATAAATCCTAATTGGATGTTCCGTTGTGCATGTGCGCTTATGCTTACACAAGCGCGCATGTCAAGGGAAGAAAACCAAGTATCCGGGCAGATTACAACTTGTTCAGAATGAGTCTGACGTAGTCAGGTAATTTTCAGGTCAATGCCTGGAGGTCAGTCAGAATTGGTGTCAAGGGAGTCTGTAGTAGTTTTTCTACAAGTCACTGTGTCTTCCACTACTGTAGTGGCGATAGGTATGAAGTCTATTTCATAGCTATGTTATCCACGGAGGAGCTAACCTCATGACGGAAGTACTCTTTAAGTATTGGACCAGTCATACGTGGTGTGATCATGGTTCATGACTAATAATTTTCCTCCTGAATGGAGGGTCCTATTTATTAGTGACATGTGTGTTAACCATTGGAAGAGTGCACTGGAGATTCCCCTCCACGTGTTGCACTCTGAGTGACTCCTATGTCGCTGTTGTCAATGGTAATTTGATTGGTTAAGTCTCTAACCTTCTTACTGATTGTAGCTGGACTGACTGTTGCTAGTATTGGTACTGGTACTCAAGGGGACCAGTTATCCTACCGATTTATTCTGAAATATTATCTACTGGAACACATGATTGGAGCATTTTACTAGTTGTATTGTAGTTGAACCTACACATCGCAAAGAATGGTTTATTGATGCCATTTGTTTTGGAGGTGGACAAGTCCACTGGACTTCCTTTACGACCAGTGTGGTACACCTCAGTACTATCTTAGATGTCTTCTAAGATAATCCCCGTCTAGGGGCCTGTCTGCTCCTCACTGTTCTCATAGGAGAGTTTACAACTAGATTTGATTTATGCTCTGGCGGCCTCGTACGGTGTTGTCCGTAGTCTTGACCGCCCCACCGGCCTCGATGAGGCTCATCATGGGTCTGGGCTACTATTCCCCCCCTTTGTGCCTCGGGACCCCCCCACCAGCGGGTGGTGTTGGTGTCCGATGCGCAAATGAAAAGGTCGGACCCTATGTACGAGTTGTCAGCGGCCGCGTTGTTATGAGAATGGCTGCAACCTTTCAACCAAATCTCCTGGTGTTTGTGCTTCAAAACGCTCAGTGGCTGTCGAGGCATGTCAGTCAACACCGTGTCCGCGTGTGGCAACCTCTTCAATACCTGCGAACTGAGACGAGGATATCGGTCTGTGATATCACGAGGTGTTTCACCAGTGGGAGTCATCGGTTCAGAGCGCATGCTTCGCATGTATGAGGTCCTGGGTTCAATCCCCAGCTTCTCCATTTAAAATTATTGTATTGACCAAACTCCTACTTTACAGAATGTTGAAATTTTAAGCAGGAAACAGAGATGTGCTAAATAATTTGGTCTTGTAATCTGAAGAGCGTGCGTTCAATCCCTGTTTGTACATTTATAGAACAGAAGTGGCATTGTTGCCAACTTTTATGGCGTCATTTTCAAAAACTGAAGTTCATGGGTTCGATCCCAGTCTGTACCTGGTTTAAGAATTGCTGCTATCATTTCATTGTAGTTTCAATGGAGTGGTGTATATAAAAAGTACATTGTATTGATATTGCATTTTATCTGCAAATGAAATGGGATGGAAGCTCAGTGGGGGAGTGCATGCAAAATATGTATGAGGTCCTCGGTTCAATCCCAAGATTCTCCACTGAGTTTATTTGTGTGCCAAATTCACATTTACACAACTACTACTTTCCAGAATGTTGATGTATAATTTCTAGAGTAGAGTGGCATGGTGGCCAAGTGGTAAGGCGTCGGTCTCGTAAACCGAAGATCATAGGTTCAAATCCCGTCCGTGCCTTTATGAAAGACATCTGATATCATGGACCGGTGCTCTTATTGGAGGACTTTCCAGAAAATGCAAGGTGTATCAATATTGCAACACAGCTATTATAGTAAGGGGATGTATCTCTATGGTAGAGCCAGTACTTTACATGTATGCTGTCCAACGTTAATCCCCAACTTCTCTGTTGATTGTATTTAGTTGTTAAATTAGCTTTTGCACAACTCCCACTTTCCAGAATGTTGACATTCTAAGAAGGAAATAGATATGCTAAATCATCTGTTTCTGTAAACTGAAGCACATGGGTTCAATCCTTGTTCCACGTTTATGGAAGATAGCTGATATTATGGAAATGTACTTTCATTAGAACAGTGTAAAGAAAAGGTAAATTGTATTGATATGACCACTGCGACCTGTATGCTCTAGTCGGCTGGCCCTCGCTACCTATTCGTCACCAGACCCACTGGCTCCAGGTCATCTATAAGTCTATGCTAGGTAAAGCTCCGCCTTATCTCAGCTCACTGGTCACGATAACAACACCATTCCGTAGCACGCGCTACAGCAGGTATATCTCACTGGTCATCCCCAAAGCCAACACCTCCTTTGGCCGCCTTTCCTTCCAGTTCTCTGCTGCCAATGACTGCAACGAATTGCAAAAATCGCTGAAGCTGGAGACTTATATTTCCCTCAATAACTTTAAACATCAGCTATCTGAGCAGCTAACCGATCGCTGCAGCTGTACATAGCCCATCTGTAAATAGCCCACCCAATCGACCTACCTCATCCACATATTGTTTTTATTTACTTTCTGCTCTTTTGCACACCAGTATTTCTACTTGCACATCATCATCAGCTCAACTATCACTCCAGTGTTAATTTGCTAAATTGTAATTACTTCGCTACTAGGGCCTATTTATTGCCTTACCTCCTCATGCCATTTGCACACACTGTATATAGACTTTCTTTTTTTCTATTGTGTTATTGACTGTATGCTTGTTTATTCCATTTGTAACTCTATGTTGTTGTTTGTTTCGCACTGCTTTGCTTTATCTTGGCCAGGTCGCAGTTGTAAATGAGAACTTGTTCTCCACTAGCTGACCTGGTTAAATTAAGATGAAAGAAAATAAAAAAAGAAACATTTTTTTCTTTACCAGAAAGGGGATGTAGCTCAGTGGTAGAGCGCATGCTTCGCATGTATGAGGTCCTGGGTTCAATCCCCAGCTTCTCCATTTAAAATTATTGCATTGACCCAACTCCTACTTTACATAATGTTGAAATTTTAAGCAGGAAACAGAGATGTGCTAAATAATTTGGTCTTGTAATCTGAAGAACATGCGTTCAATCCCTGTTTGTACATTTATAGAACAGAAGTGGCATTGTTGCCAACTTTTATGGCGTCATTTTCAAAAAGCTGAAGTTCATGGGTTCGATCCCAGTCTGTACCTGGTTTAAGAATTGCTGCTATCATTTCATTGTAGTTTCAATGGAGTGGTGTATATAAAAAGTACATTGTATTGATATTGCATTTTATCTGCAAATGAAATGGGATGGAAGCTCAGAGGGGGAGTGCATGCAAAATATGTATGAGGTCCTCGGTTCAATCCCAAGATTCTCCACTGAGTTTATTTGTGTGCCAAATTCACATTTACACAACTACTACTTTCCAGAATGTTGATGTATAATTTGTAGAGTAGAGTGGCATGGTGGCCAAGTGGTAAGGCGTCGGTCTCGTAAACCGAAGATCATGGGTTCAAGTCCCATCCGTGCCTGTATGGAAGACATCTGATATCATGGACCTTTGCTTTTATTGGAGGATTTTGCAGAAAAAGCAAGTTGTATCAATATTGCAACACAGCTATTATAGTAAGGGGATGTATCTCTATGGTAGAGCCAGTACTTTACATGTATGCGATCCAATGTTAATCCCCAACTTCTCTGTTGAGTGTATTTAGTTGTTAAATTATCTTTTGCACAACTCCCACATTCCAGAATGTTGACATTCTAAGAAGGAAATAGATATGCTAAATCATCTCTTTCTGTAAACTGAAGCACATGGGTTCAATCCTTGTTCCACGTTGATGGAAGATAGCTGATATTATGGAAATGTACATTCATTAGAACAGTGTAAAGAAAAGGTAAATTGTATTGATATGACCACTGCGACCTGTATGCTCTAGTCGGCTGGCCCTCGCTACCTATTCGTCACCAGACCCACTGGCTCCAGGTCATCTATAAGTCTATGCTAGGTAAAGCTCCGCCTTATCTCAGCTCACTGGTCACGATAACAACACCCACCCGTAGCACGCGCTCCAGCAGGTATATCTCACTGGTCATCCCCAAAGCCAACACCTCCTTTGGCCGCCTTTCCTTCCAGTTCTCCGCTGCCAATGACTGGAACGAATTTCAAAAATCGCTGAAGCTGGAGCCTTATATTACCCTCACTAACTTTAAACATCAGCTATCTGAGCAGCTAACCGATCGCTACAGCTGTACATAGCCCATCTGTAAAAAGCCCACCGAATCTACCTACCTCATCCCCATATTGTTTTTATTTACTTTCTGCTCTTTTGCTCACCAGTATTTGTACTTGCACATCATCATCTGCTCAACTATCACTCCAGTGTTAATTTGCTAAATTGTATTTACCTCACTACTGTCATGACGTTGGCCTCTTTGGGTACAGGAAGGACAGTTGACCCCCCCTCCCCTTTGTACCATCACCCAACCTACCTTCCCCCCCAACCCAGGGTTGTAAAAATTCCAAGAGGAGAATCTTCTACAACATGTTTCATAGAAAGACAAAGGAATTTCTTCCAACTCATAGAATTGGAGAACCTAGCGACATGTGTGTTCTGGAGAAGATATGGAAGATTGATGAAGACTCCAGCTACGAACTGATCCGCTTGGTACAATTTTGTGATACTCAGAAGAGACAATATAGCCATATTACCCTAAAACTGTCTACATGATAGCCTCAGCGATGAGACTGAATCCACATGGTTGTATACAATGTATTATTAAGGATAAAGCTATTTGTAATACATTGAGATGCTATGTACTGATGTTAATGTGATAGAATTATATTTCTGTAACCAAGTCTAGCTCAGTCATAGGCACGCCCCCAGGGACACATACAGGACCAGGCGTCATTTGACAAGCCTGTTCTCTGGGCCCTATAAAACACCCCCTGATTTACATTTCTAGAGACCAGGCCTCCACTCCATCGTGAGTTTGGCCCAGAGGTTTGACCAGCCAAGTATTCTACTGAAAGTGAACCATACCACGTGGTTAACTTTTAGACTATCGATATCGACAGAATAAGAACAAGTCTTTGATATTAATTATTAGTCTGCAGCTAAGTAAATTATATCATCGAACGCGAAGACCAACCACATCCATTCTATGACGACATTCATGAATGTCGCTCTGACAGATCCATTCTAACCGAGAGAGAGAGAGAATGCTGACAAACTCTCCATCAGAACAAAACTCTCCAACAAGAATCCCGACGACACATGAGCGTAAATATATATTGATTGCAAAGGTTCCCGAATGAGTGAGCCTTCAATTGGCAATTGTTAATATTAATGAACTCTGTGTAACTTCTCAGCTTACCGTTTTATGACCCATTGTCTAACAGACCAGCCATGCTTGTTAGCCAGTAGGGCACATTCCTCTACCCATCATTGGTGACGATAATTACTGTTTGTATGTTTTCTGTTAATTACTTAGTGTAGTAAATAAATGATTTTAAGACAATTGATGTATGGATGATTTTAGTAAAGACTGGGTTCGTGCAGATAACCAAGAATTACAACTTTCATGATGAGACTGAAACAACATACGGGTTAAGATTGACTGCTATCGATGTAAAATATTACTAAGTATTTTAAGAGTTTATTCAGAGGATAACAGCTCTATAAACGTTCTTCTGTGGTGCCCCGACTTTCTAGTTAATTACATTTGCATGATTAGTTTAATCAGGTAATATCAATTACAGAGAAATAATTTTATAAGTTAGCATGTCATATCACTTAATCCGGCATAGCCAAAGACACGACATATATGGTGCCCCCGTGTGAGGACTCAAACTAAAATGCACGTTGGCTCATTTTGACATATATGGAGCCCCCGTGCGAGGAATCTAAGATAGAATTGGACTTTGCTGTGAAATTCTATATATCAATTGTGCAAACAGAATTGTACAAACAGCCTTCTATCTAAACAAAGTGATTGTGCATTTTCCATTGAGAGAAGCTATTTAAAATAGCCCCGGTCTTATATCGATAGCAGTGATGAATAAATTCCAGTTTTAGTCCGTTAGGCCAAACGGTACTATTTCTGTCGGTAAATATTAACTTCTAGAGTAAGGTTAGAATTTAGAAGTTAACTGTCCGGTAACCGAGCCGAATAATTTGCCTACCGCACTAGGACAGTGTGGGCAGACCGTATGCGTATCTGTATTTTAGTACCGTGTCGCTCCGGTCAGCATAAAAGCTAGCAGAATATGCTGAATGGGGTTAAGGTGAGACGTCACTAGAAAACCCACCCTTTCCATAAGTGAAAGGATCCTATTTTGGTGCTTGGAAGGATACTTCTGAACCAAGTAGCAATAGCTTAGCATTACGGGCAAGCTAACAGAGAGGGAACATTTCCTCTCTCCGTACCACGTTTAAAATTCCTCCGTAGCGCGACGGAAGTCCGACCTTTGTACTTCCGTTTAAATTTCATCATTCTGCACCCTGGTGGTGAAGAATTGCCAGTACATCTCTAGGGGAAATTCAAACGTGGAGCACGGGATATGACGTCTCATTCAATTTAACTAACAAGTGAAATTGCCAGATTTACCTTTTCAAGTGGATCTTTTTTTTTAAAAATATCCAAAATTGATTGGGCGTCCATAATGAGACATTATTAACTTTTTCCAAACTTAACTTAGATGAAGCAAGGCTCTCAGGTTAATTGAAAGTTAATTCCCAGATAGCCTATACAGGTTTGAGATATCATAAATAGATTAATCAGTAAAATCTGCTTTAGCAAAGCACATTCAGTAAAACCCATTACTGACGGGAGTGAATCCCATGTGGCTTCGGCCTTAAGGGAAAGTATAGTGGCGAATGTACCCTAAACATTTAAACCACATTACTGTTATGATAACTCCGCAATCTGAATTGCTTGGGTGTCATTGCCTCATTCAATTTATTTAGTTAAATTGTCGAACATACCTTTCTAGGTTCTTCCAACTAAATGAGACAACTTAAACTTTGCATATTAACCTTGATGAAGCAACCTCTCAGGTAATTCAAAGTTAATTCCCAGATAGCCTATACAGGTTTGATATATCATAAATAGATTTATCAGTAAAATCTGCTTTAGCAAGGCACAGTCAGTAAAACCTCTTTACTGACGCTCAGCCCAGGTAGGAGCGTACTCTAGTGGTGAAGGGTCCCAACATTTGACCTACGGTTTGCACTTATGATATCCAATCAAAGGAGATTGTATGAACCAATCGTCTCATTCAATTTAATAAGTTAAATCGTCGAACATACCTTTCTAAGTTCTTCCAATTAAATGAGACAACTTAAACTTTGCATATTAACCTGGATGAAGCAAACTCTCAGGTAATTCAAGTTTAATACCCAGACAGCCTACCCAGGTAGGACTAATCATTGGCCTTGATTAATTCTATTTGCTTTTGCAAATTCATTCACGCCCAACTTCCACAGTACTGTACAGTACTGATGGTTCATTAACGTCTATAAATATATTAAAATCGTCTTTGCAGCTCCCCACATTCCAAAACCAAATTTTGGAAAATTAGGAAAAAAAAATTTCCTTTCAAATGTTCTAATAATGTGCAGGCTATCAGAGGGGGTGGTCCCCACTCGCCCGCTAATTAGTGAACCTCCACCAGTAAATGGATTGATCTCTGACCTCAGCAGCGATAACAACCCTAATTATGCCATTAGTGGAAAAGCAGACAACAATGTTTTCCAAAATCAACCATCGGGCGCAGGCCTCGTAAAGGTTCTCTCCAGTCTAGCTCTGATGTCTTGCCATCCGAGATTGCCATCTGTCCAATAGCGCAGTGCACAGCTGAAGCACGAGCAGGTAATGGTAGACATAAAGGGACAGGTGGAGAGAACCGGGAAACCAATGACCAAGGCAGACAAGGGAAAAATTCTGCTAGCTATGGAACTGCATTTGAAAACTGAACAATTAAATGTAATTGCAAAAACGTATGACGATGAACAAGCACAAGCTCTTCAACAAAATCGTTTTCTACAGGAACAAATTCATATGCTACAGGAACAACTCGATTTAGCCAAAACTAAATACGATGATGTCCACGCCAAACTAGATAATTCTGAAGAGTTATCTACAAACAGGAGCGCTCAACTTGACAACATGCATGCTGTTTTGTTGAATGTTACTCAAAATAACACGGTGCTCCTCAAAGCGCTGCAGACCAAAGATGATCAGTTAATGAACACAGTGACAAAGTTGGATGATAAATCAGCAGAACTTATTGAAGTCGCTGACCAAATGAATGATGAGAGAACTCAGGTGATGAGGTTGGAAATATTGATTTCTAAGCAAGCAGAGGAAATCTCATCACTGAATCTCTCGCTCCGTACTCAAGACCTCTATCTGCAAACCATGACAGATAAGTTTGAGACCGAAAGGAGCAGGTGTGACACTCACGTGTCCAAAATCAGTACTCTAAGCGCTCAAGTGGACTCTGCAATGCAGCAGAATTCCACCCTTAGGTACCATCTGGTATATCTCACTGGTCATCCCCAAAGCCAACACCTCCTTTGGCCGCCTTTCCTTCCAGTTCTCTGCTGCCAATGACTGGAACGAATTTCAAAAATCACTGAAGCTGGAGCTTTATATTACCCTCACTTAATTTAAACATCAGCTATCTGAGCAGCTAACCGATCGCTGCAGCTGTACATTGGTCATCTGTAAAAAGCCCACCCAATCTACCTACCTCATCCCCATATTGTTTTTATTTACTTTCTGCTCTTTTGCACACCAGTATTTGTACTTGCACATCATCATCTGCTCAACTATCACTCCAGTGTTAATTTGCTAAATTGTATTTACCTCACTACTGTCATGACGTTGGCCTCTTTGGGTACAGGAAGGACAGTTGACCCCCTCCCCTTTGTACCATCACCCAACCTACCTTCCCCCCCAACCCAGGGTTGCAAAAATTCCAAGAGGAGAATCTACTACAACATGTTTCATAGAGAGACAAAGGAATTTCTTCCAACTCATAGAATTGGAGAACCTAGCGACATGTGTGTTCTGGAGAAGATATGGAAGATTGATGAAGACTCCAGCTACGAACTGATCCGCTTGGTACAATTTTGTGATACTCAGAAGAGACAATATAGCCATATTACCCTAAAACGGTCTACATGATAGCCTCAGCGATGAGACTGAATCCACATGGTTGTATACAATGTATTATTAAGGATAAAGCTATTTGTAATACATTGAGATGCTATGTACTGATGTTAATGTGATAGAATTATATTTCTGTAACCAAGTCTAGCTCAGTCATAGGCACGCCCCCAGGGACACATACAGGACCAGGCGTCATTTGACAAGCCTGTTCTCTGGGCCCTATAAAACACCCCCTGATTTACATTTCTAGAGACCAGGCCTCCACTCCATCGTGAGTTTGGCACAGAGGTTTGACCAGCCAAGTATTCTACTGAAAGTGAACCATACCACGTGGTTAACTTTTAGACTATCGATATCGACAGAATAAGAACAAGTCTTTGATATTAATTATTAGTCTGCAGCTAAGTAAATTATATCATCGAACGCGAAGACCAACCACATCCATTCTATGACGACATTCATGAATGTCGCTCTGACAGATCCATTCTAACCGAGAGAGAGAGAGAACGCTGACAAACTCTCCATCAGAACAAAACTCTCCAACAAGAATCCCGACGACACATGAGCGTAAATATATATTGATTGCAAAGGTTCCCGAATGAGTGAGCCTTCAATTGGCAATTGTTAATATTAATGAACTCTGTGTAACTTCTCAGCTTACCGTTTTATGACCCATTGTCTAACAGACCAGCAATGCTTGTTAGCCAGTAGGGCACATTCCTCTACCCATCATTGGTGACGATAATTACTGTTTGCATGTTTTCTGTTAATTACTTAGTGTAGTAAATAAATGATTTTAAGACAATTGATGTATGGATGATTTTAGTAAAGACTGGGTTCGTGCAGATAACCAAGAATTACAACTTTCATGATGAGACTGAAACAACATACGGGTTAAGATTGACTGCTATCGATGTAAAATATTACTAAGTATTTTAAGAGTTTATTCAGAGGATAACAGCTCTATAAACGTTCTTCTGTGGTGCCCCGACTTTCTAGTTAATTACATTTACATGATTAGTTTAATCAGGTAATATCAATTACAGAGAAATAATTTTATAAGTTAGCATGTCATATCACTTAATCCGGCATAGCTAAAGACACGACACTACCATGGCCTATTTATTGCCTTACCTCCTCATGCCATTTGCACACACTGTATATAGACTTTCTATTTTTCTATTGTGTTATTGACTGTACGCTTGTTTATTCCATTTGTAACACTGTGTTGTTGTTTGTGTCGCACTGCTTTGCTTTATCTTGGCATGGTCGCAGTTCTCAACGAGAACATGTTCTCCACGAGCTTACCTGGTTAAATAAAGGTGAAATAAAATAAAATAAGAAAAAAAAAATGGCTCCTAGAAAAGGGATGTAGCTCAGTGGTAGAGCGAATGCTCTGCATGTATAAGGTCCTGGGTTCAATCCCCAGTTTCTCCATTAAAAATTATTGCATTGACCCAACTCCTACTTTACAGAAAGTTGAAATTTTAAGCAGGAAACAGAGATGTGCTAAATTATTTGGTCTTGTAATCTGAAGAACATGCGTTCAATCCCTGTTTGTACATTTATAGAACAGAAGTGGCATTGTTGCCAACTTTTATGGCGTCATTTTCAAAAACTGAAGTTCATGGGTTCGATCCCAGTCTGTACCTGGTTTAAGAATTGCTGCTATCATTTCATTGTAGTTTCAATGGAGAGGTGTATATAAAAAGTACATTGTATTGATATTGCATTTTATCTGCAAATGAAATGGGATGGAAGCTCAGAGGGGGAGTGCATGTAAAATATGTATGAGGTCCTCGGTTCAATCCCTAGATTCTCCACTGAGTTTATTTGTGTGCCAAATTCACATTTACACAACTACTACTTTCCAGAATGTTGATGTACAATTTGTAGAGTAGAGTGGTGTGGTGGCCAAGTGATACGGCGTCGGTCTCGTAAACCGACGATCATGGGTTCAAATCCCGTCCGTGCCTGTATGAAAGACATCTGATATCATGGACCTGTGCTCTTATTGGAGGACTTTCAAGAAAAAGCAAGTTGTATCAATATTGCAACACAGCTATTATAGTAAGGGGATGTATCTCTATGGTAGAGCCAGTACTTTACATGTATGCAGTCCAACGTTAATCCCAACTTCTCTGTTGAGTGTAATTAGTTGTTAAATTATCTTTTGCACAACTCCCACATTCCAGAATGTTGACATTCTAAGAAGGAAGTAGATATGCTAAATCATCTGTTTCTGTAAACTGAAGCACATGGGTTCAATCCTTGTTCGACGTTTATGGAAGATAGCTGATATTATGGAAATGTACATTCATTAGAACAGTGTAAAGAAAAGGTAAATTGTATTGATATGACCACTGCGACCTGTATGCTCTAGTCGGCTGGCCCTCGCTACCTATTCGTCACCAGACCCACTGGCTCCAGGTCATCTATAAGTCTATGCTAGGTAAAGCTCCGCCTTATCTCAGCTCACTGGTCACGATAACAACACCCACCCGTAGCACGCGCTACAGCAGGTATATCTCACTGGTCATCCCCAAAGCCAACACCTCCTTTGGCCGCCTTTCCTTCCAGTTCTCTGCTGCCAATGACTGGAACGAATTGCAAAAATCGCTGAAGCTGGAGACTTATATTTCCCTCACTAACTTTAAACATCAGCTATCTGAGCAGCTAACCGATCGCTGCAGCTGTACATAGCCCATCTGTAAATAGCCCACCCAATCTACCTACCTCATCCACATATTGTTTTTATTTACTTTCTGCTCTTTTGCACACCAGTATTTCTACTTGCACATCATCATCTGCTCATCTATCACTCCAGTGTTAATTTGCTAAATTGTAATTACTTCGCTACTATGGCCTATTTATTGCCTTACCTCCTCATGCCATTTGCACACACTGTATATAGACTTTCTTCTTTTCTATTGTGTTATTGACTGTACGCTTGTTTATTCCATTTGTAACACTGTGTTGTTGTTTGTGTCGCACTGCTTTGCTTTATCTTGGCCAGGTCGCAGTTCTAAATGAGAACTTGTTCCCGATCTTCTAGTTAATGTGTGTGCAACACTGCCCACAACATGAGGTGGAAACTGAGCTGCACTTCCTAACCTCCTGCCAAATGTACGACCAGTTAATTCATACTGTATGTTGTAGTCTGTCCAAGAGGGGAATCACACAATACTGACAGCATGTCATTTTATTAAAAAGAATTCAGTTGATCACATGGCAGTTTAAAGAGCAACATCATAATCAATAATCTACATCATAATTAATAATCAATAATCAATATCATAACATTCATAATCAACAACATCATGAGAGGTAAACAACAACAAACCAAAATTACTTCAGTTAAAGAGGACCCCTTCATCAAAACATGATTCAAAATACAAAAGAATGAACAGATGATTATAATAATACATGGATTAATAATGGAAACACTTCAAGACAAAGAATCTAAGAGACACTAAATAAGATAAAGAATCTAAGAGACACTAAATAAGATAAAGAATCTAAGAGACACTAAATAAGATAAAGAATCTAAGAGACACTAAATAAGATAAACACATGAAGACAAAAGCAAATAGCAATACATTCTGGACACTAAACAGACGTAATTGAGCTAATCGCTTAAAAATAATCAAAACCCCATGTTACCCAGAACCCCATGTTACCCAGAACCCCATGTTACCCAGAACCCCATGTTACCCAGAACCCCCATGTTACCCAGAACCCCCATGTTACCCAGAACCCCATATTACCCAGAACCCCATGTTACCCAGAACCCCATGTTACCCAGAACCCCATGTTACCCAGAACCCCATGTTACCCAGAACTCCATGTTACCCAGAACCCCATGTTTCCCAGAACCCCATGTTTCCCTGGTGGTAAAAACCAAACTAAACAGAATAATGCTGGTTGCAATCACTCCTTTTAGATTTCTTCCAAGGTTCTAGAAAGATAAACTAATTCTGAACTTGTTATTAAAATTATTATTAATAATAAAATAATACAAATATTATTAAATTAGAAGCACTTAAGGTTTGTCACCACATTTTAAACACAAAACTGACCTAAGATCAGCATGTAGGGTCAGCTTCATTCTATTTAGTCCCCTGGGCTGCTCTCTCTTCTCCCGGGCCGGCTTCAGCTCTGGAGCTCAGAGAGACCGTCTCCATTGACATAAAGATCCATGCTGCTCACCCTGTTCACTCTCTTCTGCCTCCTGGTGGGCTAGGGAGACACAGCACCAACAGTCATCTCTCTCTCTCTCTCTCTCTCTCTCTCTCTGTCTCTCTGTCTCTCTCTCTCTCTGTCTCTCTCTCTCTCTCTCTCTCTCTCTGTCTCTGTCTGTCTGAATGTCTTTACCTTGTAGTACAGGTAGGAGGTGGTGATGGCTGTCAGTAGGATCAGCAGCACTACAACATGTCTGATGATGAAGGCTGGCAGAGGAGAGGCTGCAAAAACAGAAAACACCTTTGATGAAGGGGACTGATCATCATCATCAGATAGATCTGTGGGAAATCTGTCAATGACAAAGTTACAAGTCTGGTTCATGTTCAGTTACCTGTGACGGTGAGGGAGAGGAGCTCTCTCTCAGAGGAGAAGTTATGAGAGAAAACATAATTGTCATAAACACAGCTGTAGTTCCCTTGATGGGAGTCATCTGCAGCAGGGAAGAGGAAGGCAGCAGAGTGATTGACAGCTGGCTGGGTCTGGGTTCTGTTGGAGCAGGTGAACGTGAGGAAGAAGGAGCCTCCTGGGTACTGTGGCTGAGTGGAGCAGGTGATGGTGAAGCTGTAGCCCCTGAACACCTCGGGCCCCTTGTGGCCCCCGGAGACCCCTCCCATTGAGTCAGTCAGGGAGATATCAGGCTGGACCAGGAGATCTGTGAACAATAAAAGAGAACAAGAACAAGCCTCTTCAACTAGTTTCCTATAGATATGACAATAACATCAGCATGTAACAGTGCTAGCCACCCTCCCTCACAGGGCAACATGAGTAGTGGGCCTACAGTCACTGAGACAACATATGTTGATATCAGGCTTAAGCAGGACATCTGGAACAAGAGGAGAGAAAAAGAAAACGTAGCTCCTCAACTACTTTCCCTCATTTAGATATGACAATAACATGACATGTGACAGAGGAAGTTGTATGAATGAAGGAAATCAGTTGAATGTAATTATAAAATCTTGTTATTACTTGAGCAGATCGCTGTGAGTCCAGGATAGAGATCATATCTTCTTCTACACTCCCTCAGTACAGTCTCAGGACCATCACAATGAACTCCAAACCCTCTAGTGGTGTTTCCAGGAAGAACTGAAACAGTGGAGCCACAACCCAGCTGTCTACACACTACTGCAGCTACATCCTCCTGGTCCCAGTCCTCAGCTCCCACAGTCCTCCACTCTCCCTGGTCGTACCGCTCCACTCCACCAGCACAGCGACTGCCTCCTCTCACCAGCCTCACATCATCAGGCTCTGAGAAAAGAAAAGAGAGAGACAGTAATCTTACTATTTTCTCACTAAAACACACCTATATTGTCTCTCATATTCTTCACTCCAGGTGAGAAACAATGTTGATTGATTGACAAACTGTTGCTTACCTGAGCAGGTGAGTCCAACAGCATTACCAGGTAGGCAGGTGTTGTGTTTTCTGTCTGAGGTGTCACAGTCCAGGAGAAGGGACTCTTTGCCTTTACACTGGAACTCTTTATCCCAGGTCTGACCCTCACCTTCTCCATAGAGCCCCACCTGTAGAGCTGCAGGAGCCTCACAGCCAAGCTCCCTACAGACTACCTCTGCATCCTGCCGGTCAAAGTCAGCTTCACATACTGATGCCCAGGACTGATTGGACTTCACCTCCACTCTCCCAGAGCAGAGACCAGCTCCGTCCACAAGCCTCACAGACTCTGGAGAAAAAGACTTGCTTGAACATTCAATCAGTTTTGTTGATGACACTGTCAAGGACTAAATACAAATATAATGTTTAAATACATCTAACATCTCTCCCTCTATTTAAATGAAATAAAAAACACATAAAACATGATACATGGTAATATTGTATAATGTAGAAATAAATCTCTCAATATGACCAGTCTCTTACCTGAACAGGTCACATGATGATAATATTCACCTTCACAGTCACCAGGAAGTACTCCTACTAAGATACCAGGTATGCCTTTTATGATGACACACTCTCTAATAGAAGACTCATTTCCCTTGCAACTAAATAGTGTGACTCCTCTTCCATCTTCAATCAGAGGTCCACTTGATTCAGCTACAGGATTCCCACAGTCCAGCTGTCTACACACAACTTTAACCTCTCTCATGCTCTGCCACCAAAAACATAGACCTGACCACTCTCCTTCATAGAAAACTTCCACTCTCCCAGAACAGGAAGTGGACCCATTCACCAGTCTGACTGAGAGTTCAGCTGTAAAACAGCAGAGAGGAAAACACAGTGGTGAGGACAGATGATGACAGTGATTCTGTTATTCTAACAGCAGTAGTGCTTTGTGGTTGACAAGTATTAAAAGTTCCATACAACAGTACTTGTTATTGGGGTTTTAGAATGATTTGTATGGACACATGAATTTCTCCATGTGTTGGATAATAAAGTTGACGAATTTTGAACTGCTATAATCTCTGTAGATTTATACTCTTATACCTACCTGGTGGACTGACACTTTGAGCCTGGAGATCTGAGGAGAAAGAGAGGGAAAGAGACAGAGAGAAAGAGAGGGAAAGAGAGAGAGAGAGAGACAGAGAGAGAGAGAGAGAAAGAGAGAGAGAGAGAGATACAAAGGAGAAAGGGATGAGACAGAGGAAGAGAGAGACAGAGATTAAATGAACATCAACATGACCTTTCATGATGTGATGGGGAAGACAGGCTTATCATTGGTATGGTGCAACAACACCCATGTGTTCCCACACTATATATACAAAGGTATGTGGACACCCCTTCAAAATTAGTGGATTTTATTTCAGCCAAACCCGTTCTTGACAGGTGGATGAAATCAAGCACACAGCCATGCAATATTGGTTGTAGAATGGCCTTACTGAAGAGCTCAGTGACTTTCAACAAGGCACCATCACAGGATGCCACCTTTCCAACAAGTCAGTTTGTCAAAGTTCTGCCCTACTAGAGCTGCCCCCGGTCAACTGTAAGTGCTGTTATTGTGAAGTGGAAACATCTAGGAGCAACAACGGCTCAACCGTGAAGTGGTAGGCCTCACAAGCTCACAGAACGGGACCTCCGAGTGCTGAATCACGTAGTGCGTCAAAAATGGTCTGTCCTCGGTCGCAACCCTCACTACCGAGTTCCAAACTGCCTCTGGAAGCAACTTCAGCACAAGAACTGTTCGTCGGGAGCTTCATGAAATGGTTTTCCATGGCAAAGCAGCCGCACACAAGCCTAAGATCACCATGGTCAATGCCAAGCGTCAGCTGGAGTGGTGTAAAGCTCGGATAACAGGAGAACACAACCTGCCGAATGCTTAATGCCAACTGTAAGGTTTGGTGGAGGAGGAATATTGGTCTGACGCTGTTTTTCATAGTTTGGGCTATGCCCCTTAGTTTCATTGAAGGGGAAATCTAATTGCTACAGCATACATTGCCATACTAGACAATCTTGTGCTTCCAACTGTGTGGCAACAGTTTGGGAAGGTCCTTTCCTGTTTCCGCATGACAATTTCCCCGTGCAAAAGCGAGGTCCAAACAGAATTGGTTTGTCGAGATCGGTGTGGAAGAACTTGACTGGCCTGCACAGAGCGCTAACCTCAACCCCCATCAAACACCATTGGGATGATTTGAAATGCAGACTGCGAGCCAGGCCTAATCGCCCAAGCTCACTAATGCTCTTGTGGCTGAATGGAAGCAAGTCCCTGCTTTAACGATCGTCTGTTGAAGAAGGGGACCAAAGCGCAGCTTTGACGACGCAGGTGAGTGTTCATTATACTATTTAATGATAAGAAACACTTTAACAAAAGAAACAAACGAAAGCCAACAGTTATGTCAGGTCACAATGTACAAAACAGAAAATAACTACCCACAACAACCCTGTGGGAAAAAGCTACCCAAGTATGGCTCCCAATCAGAGACAACGACAGACAGCTGTCCCTGATTGAGAACCATACCCGGCTAAAACAAAGAAATATCAAAACATAGAAAAAAGGACATAGAATGCCCACCCTAGTCACAAGCTGGCCTAACCCAAAATAGAGAATAAAAACTCTATGGCCAGGGCGTGACACCTGCAGCAATGTTCCAACATCTAGTGGAAAGCCTTCCCAGAAGAGAGGAGGCTGTTATAGCAGCAATGTTCCAACATCTAGTGGAAAGCCTTCCCAGAAGAGTGGAGGCTGTTATAGCAGCAAACGGGGGACCCACTCCATATTAATGCCAATGATTTTGAAATGAGATGTTAGATGAGCAGGTGTCCACATACTTTTGGTCAGGTAGTGTACATTCCCCTTCAATGGAAATGTGTAACTCTCTTAGCCAATGAGTTTATATCTAATTTAATACATTTGATTTCGTCTGTTTTTTTTAAAATCATTAATTTCAGAGGTCGGAGTCAAGCCGAGCCGGACCAAGAGTGGGAAAAGGTTACTGGTCGTGATGACGTCACTGGTGAGAAGTCAGTAATGAAAAGATATTCAGTTGACTGCATGTTAGTCTGTCAGCCCCTCTCTCTGTTGACATCTCTCTCTCTCCCTCTCTCTCTCTCTCCCTCCCTCTCTCTGTTGACATCTCTCTCTCTCTCTCTCTCTCTCTCTCTTTCTCCCCCTCTCTCTGTTGACATCTCTCTCTCTCTCTCTCTCTCTCTCTCTCCCCCTCTGTTCTCTCTCCCGCTCTTCCCCCAAGTCTTTCTCTCCCCGCCCTCAATCTCTCTCTCTCTTCCTGACATATTGTGTTGGACCTGTTGATCTTGACTCAGGTAACAGACCTCTAGCATCTACACCCCTCCCTTCTCCTGCTTTAACATAACACCAATATTAAATATAATACATCATTCTCATTCATTTACATAGAGACATATACAATCAGTCATTGACACGCTGAATATACAACAGTCAGATGCATGACACCATCACAACTTAACTGACATTAGTGCCTGTCCCCAGATGGACAGTTAGGCTACAGTAAAGTACATTTACAGGTGATCACATCATTGTCCTTCTTTGAGACAGATTTCTCCTGTCTGCTTCCAGTTTCATGTTCTTTTACTACCCCTGCAAATTATCATATATCTTAAAATATCAAAACATATCTCAGTAACTGTCACAAGTGTATATCAGTATAACAGCATCCTACCTGTTCTCCATAACAGGATAATCAATATCACTGCAGGTATCATATCTGTCTCTAACTGGGGCTCCACTGAGATATACCAGCCTACTGTCTTGGAGAGTGGACTGAAGAGTGGGAAATACTGCTAGGCTATATGACCTCTATGTAATTAGTTCATTAGGACTTTGATGTGAGATAAACTTCTCAGCAACTTATCTTAGATCAGTGGTTGAACACACTACAGCAAACTGAAAAACTCCACAGGAAACTGCTGACAGAGCAGCAACCTTTCACACAGTGTGTGCTATAATATCACTTCTAACTTTCTACAGCTTGAGTTCACCTCTTATAGAATATTGGCTTAATGTTCCAGCACCTAAATATAAACAGTACCAGCACCCAAAATGAGTATTGATCAGATCTCATATTAGAGCAGGAGAAGGGGGGGGGGGGGATGTGGTGTAGAAGCTAGAGGTCTGTTACCCAAGTCAACTCAACAGGTCTGATGCTATATGTCAGGGTCAGGCTGGGCTGGGACAAGAGAGGAAAAGTCAGTGATAAAATGATATTCTCGCTCTAACCCCTTCCTCCATCTTGTCCGTCACCTTCCCTCCCCTCTCTCTGGTTCTGACCATTACTCTCCCTCCCTCCCTCCCTCCCTCCCTCCCTCCCTCCCTGCTTCTAATACATATGATGTAAAGGGGAGGGAGAATGAAATCAGGAGAGGGGGAGAAGAGGAGAGTGTGGAGAAGTACATATGAGACAGTTTGGACCAATGTAGCCTTGTGGTTGATTAAAAGACTCCCCCCCATCCACAAAAGGGGACATATTTGTTATGTGGTTGATTAAAAAACCCTGGGGTCTAAAAAAACACTAGGGCTGAGAGGGCCCTAGTGGAGACGACTGGCTGAGAGGGCCCTAGTGGAGACGGCTGGCTGAGAGGGCCCTAGTGGAGACGACTGGCTGAGAGGGTCCTAGTGGGGACGGCTGGCTGAGAGGGCCCTAGTGGAGACGGCTGGCTGAGAGGGCCCTAGTGGAGACGGCTGGCTGAGAGGGCCCTAGTGGAGACGACTGGCTGAGAGGGCCCTAGTGGAGACGGCTGACTGAGAGGGCCCTAGTGGAGATGGCTGAAGAGAGAGGGCCCTAGTGGAGACGGCTGGCTGAGAGGGCCCTAGAGGGGACGACTGGCTGAGAGGGCCCTAGTTGAGACGGCTGGCTGAGAGGGCCCTAGTGGAGATGGCTGGCTGAGAGGGCCCTAGTGGAGACGGCTGGCTGAGAGGGCCCTAGTGGAGATGGCTGGCTGAGAGGGCCCTAGTGGAGATGGCTGGCTGAGAGGGCCCTAGTTGAGACGGCTGGCTGAGAGGGCCCTAGTGGAGACGGCTGGCTGAGAGGGCCCTAGTTGAGACGGCTGAAGAGAGAGGGCTCTAGTGGAGATGGCTGGCTGAGAGGGTCCTAGTGGAGATGGCTGGCTGAGAGGGCCCTAGTGGAGACGACTGAAGAGAGAGGGCCCTAGTGGAGACGGCTGAAGAGGGAGGGCCCTAGTGGAGACGACTGGCTGAGAGGGCCCTAGTGGAGACGACTGAAGAGGGAGGGCCCTAGTGGAGACGGCTGAAGAGGGAGGGCCCTAGTGGAGACGGCTGGCTGAGAGGGCCCTAGTGGAGACGACTGAAGAGAGAGGGCCCTAGTGGAGACGGCTGGCTGAGAGGGCCCTAGTGGAGACGGCTGGCTGAGAGGGCCCTAGTGGAGATGGCTGGCTGAGAGGGCCCTAGAGGAGACGGATGACTGAGAGGGCCCTAGTGGAGACGGCTGGCTGAGAGGGTCCTAGTG
This sequence comes from Salmo trutta, assembly GCF_901001165.1. Lineage (NCBI taxonomy): Eukaryota > Metazoa > Chordata > Actinopteri > Salmoniformes > Salmonidae > Salmo > Salmo trutta. Next base: position 362,230 of record NW_021822690.1, read on the forward strand.
GAGACGGCTGGCTGAGAGGGCCCTAGTGGAGACGGCTGGCTGAGAGGGCCCTAGTGGAGACGGATGACTGAGAGGGCCCTAGTGGACTCATTACCCAGCACCCCCAGGACCCAGCACCACAACCCAGTACTCACCACCCAGCACCCACAACCCACCACCCAGCACCCACCACCCAGCACCCACCACCCAGCACCCACCACCCACCACCAAGCACCCACCACCAAGCACCCACCACCCAGCACCCACCACCAAGCACCCACAACCCACCACCCAGCACCCAACCAAGCACCCACAACCCACCACCCAGCACCCACAACCCACCACCAAGCACCCACAACCCACCACCAAGCACCCACAACCCAGCACCCACAACCCAGCACCCACCACCAAGCACCCACAACCCACCACCAAGCACCCACAACCAAGCACCCAGCACCCACAACCCAGCACCCACCACCAAGCACCCACCACCAAGCACCCACAACCCAGCACCCAGCACCCACAACCCACCACCCAGCACCCATAACCCACCACCAAGCACCCACAACCCACCACCAAGCACCCCGCACCCACTGCCCAGCACCCCAGCACCCAGCACCCCAGCAACCAGCACCCAACACCCAGCACCCAACACCAAAACCCAACACCCAGCACCCAAGACCCAGCACCCAACACCCACTACCCAGCACCAGGCACCCACTAACCAGCACCACAACCCACCACCCACCACCCACCACCCTCCACTCAACCCCTACACCTACCACCAAGCACACTCAGTACCCTCAGAACCCTCAATACCCAGCACCCTCACCACCCACCACCAAGCACCCACCACCCAGCACCCTCAGCACCCACCACACTCCACCCAGCCCCACCACCCACCACTCAGTACCCACCACCCACCACTCAGTACCACTCAGTACCACCACCCACCACCCAGCACCACTCTCAACACCCACCACCCTACACCCAGCACCACCACCCACCACCCACCACTCAGTACCAACCAACCACCCACCACCCACCACCCACCACTCAGTACCCACCACCCACCACCCACCACTCAGTACCAACCACCCACCACCCACCACTCAGTACCAACCACCCACCACCCAGCACCACCACCCACCACCACCACCCACCACTCAGCACCACCACCCACCACCCACCACCCAGCACCACCACCCAGCACCACCACCCACCACCCACCATCCAGCACCACCACCCACCACCCAGCACCACCACCCACCACCCACCACCCAGCACCACCACCCACCACCTACCACCCAGCACCACCACCCAGCACCCACCACTCAGTACCACCTACCACCCAGCACCACCACCCAGCACCCACCACTCAGTACCAACCACCCAGGACCCAGCAACCAGCACACACGAACCAGCACCACAACCCACTACCCACCATCCAGAACCCAGCACCCAGTACCCAGCACCCACCATCCACCACCAAGCACCCACCACCCACCACCCAGCACCACCCACCACCCACCACCCAGCACCACCCAGTACACACCACCCAGCACCCACAACCCACCACCCACAACCCAGCATCCATAACCCACCACCAAGCACCCATAACCCACCACCCAGCACCCACCACCAAGCACCCACCACCCCGCACCCACTACCCAGGACCCCAGCACCCAGTACCCCAGCACCCAGCAACCAACACCCAACACCCAGCACCCAACACCCAGCACCCAACACCCAGCACCCACTAACCAGCACCAGGCACCCACTAACCAGCACACTCAGTACCCTCAGAACCCTCAATACCCAGCACCCTCCATACCCACCACCCAGCACCACCCACCACCCACCACCCAGCACCACCCAGTACACACCACCCAGCACCCACAACCCACCACCCACAACCCAGCATCCATAACCCACCACCAAGCACCCATAACCCACCACCATCCACCCAGCACCACCACCCACCACCTACCACCCAGCACCACCACCCAGCACCCTCAGCACCCACCACCCTCCACCCAGCACCACCACCCACCACTCAGTACCAACCAACCACCCACCACCCACCACCCACCACCCAGCACCACCACCCACCACCCACCACCCACCACCCAGCACCACCACCCACCACCCACCACTCAGTACCAACCACCCACCACCAACCACTCAGTACCAACCACCCACCACCCACCACCCAGCACCACCACCCACCACCCACCACTCAGTACCAACCACCCACCACCCACCACTCAGTACCAACCACCCACCACCCACCACTCAGTACCAACAACCCACCACCCACCACTCAGCACCACCACCCAGCACCCAGCACCACCACCCAATATATAACTGAGTGATTATCATACTAATTCTATAAATGTGTTTGAATAGGACAAGCTGAGACATTCAAGGAAAAGGGGAAATGTTAACCCAATCCGAAGATTCTCCACTGAGTTTATTTGTGTGCCAAATTCACATTTACACAACTACTACTTTCCAGAATGTTGATGTATAATTTGTAGAGTAGAGTGGCATGGTGGCCAAGTGTTAAGGCGTCGGTCTCGTAAACTGAAGATTATGGGTTCAAATCCCGTCCGTACCTGTATGAAAGACATCTGATATCATGGACCTGTGCTTTTATTGGAGGACTTTGCAAAAAAAGCAAGTTGTATCAATATTGCAACACAGCTATTATAGTAAGGGGATGTATCTCTATGGTAGAGCCAGTACTTTACATGTATGCGGTCCAACGTTAATCCCCAACTTCTCTGTTGATTGTATTTAGTTGTTAAATTATCTTTTGCACAACTCCCACTTTCCAGAATGTTGACATTCTAAGAAGGAAATAGATATGCTAAATCATCTGTTTCTGTAAACTGAAGCACATTGGTTCAATCCTTGTTCCACGTTTATGGAAGATAGCTGATATTATGGAAATGTACATTCATTAGAACAGTGTAAAGAAAAGGTAAATTGTATTGATATGACCACTGCGACCTGTATGCTCTAGTCGGCTGGCACTCGCTACCTATTCGTCACCAGACCCACTGGCTCCAGGTCATCTATAAGTCTATGCTAGGTAAAGCTCCGCCTTATCTCAGCTCACTGGTCACTATAACAACACCGACCCGTAGCACGCGCTAGAGCAGGTATATCTCACTGGTCATCCCCAAAGCCAACACCTCTTTTGGCCGCCTTTCCTTCCAGTTCTCTGCTGCCAATGACTGGAACGAATTGCAAAAATCGCTGAAGCTGGAGACTTATATTTCCCTCAATAACTTTAAACATCAGCTATCTGAGCAGCTAACCGATCGCTGCAGCTGTACATAGCCCATCTGTAAATAGCCCACCCAATCGACCTACCTCATCCACATATTGTTTTTATTTACTTTCTGCTCTTTTGCACACCAGTATTTCTACTTGCACATCATCATCAGATCAACTATCACTCCAGTGTTAATTTGCTAAATTGTAATTACTTCGCTACTATGGCCTATTTATTGCCTTACCTCCTCATGCCATTTGCACACACTGTATATAGACTTTCTTTTTTTCTATTGTGTTATTGACTGTACGCTTGTTTATTCCATTTGTAACTCTATGTTGTTGTTTGTGTCGCACTGCTTTGCTTTATCTTGGCCAGCTCGCAGTTGTAAATGAGAACTTGTTCTCCACTAGCTGACCTGGTTAAATTAAGATGAAATAAAATAAAAAAAAGAAACATTTTTTGTTTACCAGAAAGGGGATGTAGCTCAGTGGTAGAGCGCATGCTTTGCATGTATGAGGTCCTGGGTTCAATCCCCAGCTTCTCCATTTAAAATTATTGCATTGACCCAACTCCTACTTTACAGAATGTTGAAATTTTAAGCAGGAAACAGAGATGTGCTAAATAATTTGGTCTTGTAATCTGAAGAACATGCGTTCAATCCCTGTTTGTACATTTATAGAACAGAAGTGGCATTGTTGCCAACTTTTATGGCGTCATTTTCAAAAAGCTGAAGTTCATGGGTTCGATCCCAGTCTGTACCTGGTTTAAGAATTGCTGCTATCATTTCATTGTAGTTTCAATGGAGTGGTGTATATAAAAAGTACATTGTATCAATATTGCATTTTATCTGCAAATGAAATGGGATGGAAGCTCAGAGGGGGAGGGCATGCAAAATATGTATGAGGTCCTCGGTTCAATCCCTAGATTCTCCACTGAGTTTATTTGTGTGCCAAATTCACATTTACACAAGTACTACTTTCCAGAATGTTGATGTATAATTCGTAGAGTAGAGTGGCATGGTGGCCAAGTGGTAAGGCGTCGGTCTCGTAAACCGAAGATCATGGTTTCAAGCCCTCTCTGTGCCTGTATGAATGAAATCTGATATCATGGACCTGTGCTCTTATTGGAGGACTTTCCAGAAAAAGCAAGGTGTATCAATATTGCAACACAGCTATTATAGTAAGGGGATGTATCTCTATGGTAGATCCAGTACTTTACATGTATGCGGTCCAATGTTAATCCCAACATCTCTCTTGATTGTATTTAGTTGTTAAATTATCTTTTGCACAACTCCCACTTTCCAGAATGTTGACATTCTAAGAAGGAAATAGATATGCTAAATCATCTGTTTCTGTAAACTGAAGCACATGGGTTCAATCCTTGTTCCACGTTTATGGAAGATAGCTGATATTATGGAAATGTACATTCATTAGAACAGTGTAAAGAAATGTAAATTGTATTGATATGACCACTGCGACCTGTATGCTCTAGTCGGCTGGCCCTCGCTACCTATTCGTCACCAGACCCACTGGCTCCAGGTCATCTATAAGTCTATGCTAGGTAAAGCTCCGCCTTATCTCAGCTCACTGGTCACGATAACAACACCGACCCGTAGCACGCGCTCCAGCAGGTATATCTCACTGGTCATCCCCAAAGCCAACACCTCCTTTGGCCGCCTTTCCTTCCAGTTCTCTGCTGCCAATGACTGGAACGAATTGCAAAAATCGCTGAAGCTGGAGACTTATATTTCCCTCACTAACTTTAAACATCAGCTATCTGAGCAGCTAACCGATCGCTGCAGCTGTACATAGCCCATCTGTAAATAGCCCACCCAATCGACCTACCTCATCCACATATTGTTTTTATTTACTTTCTGCTCTTTTGCACACCAGTATTTCTACTTGCACATCATCATCTACTCATCTATCACTCCAGTGTTAGTTTGCTAAATTGTAATTACTTCGCTACTATGGCCTATTTATTGCCTTACCTCCTCATGCCATTTGCACACACTGTATATAGACTTTTTTTTTCTATTGTGTTATTGACTGTACGCTTGTTTATTCCATTTGTAACACTGTGTTGTTGTTTGTGTCGCACTGCTTTGCTTTATCTTGGCCAGATCGAAGTTCTAAATCAGAACTTGTTCTCCACTAGCTTACCTGGTTAAATAAAGATGAAATAAAATTTTAAAAAAGAAACATTTTTTTATTTCCCAGAAAGGGGATGTAGCTCAGTGGTAGAGCGCATGCTTTGCATGTATGAGGTCCTGGGTTCAATCCCCAGCTTCTCCATTTAAAATTATTGCATTGACCCAACTCCTACTTTACAGAATGTTGAAATTTTAAGCAGGAAACAGAGATGTGCTAAATAATTTGGTCTTGTAATCTGAAGAACATGCGTTCAATCCCTGTTTGTACATTTATAGAACAGAAGTGGCATTGTTGCCAACTTTTATGGCGTCATTTTCAAAAACTGAAGTTCATGGGTTCGATCCCAGTCTGTACCTGGTTTAAGAATTGCTGCTATCATTTCATTGTAGTTTCAATGGAGTGGTGTATATAAAAAGTACATTGTATTGATATTGCATTTTATCTGCAAATGAAATGGGATGGAAGCTCAGAGGGGGAGTGCATGCAAAATATGTATGAGGTCCTCGGTTCAATCCCAAGATTCTCCACTGAGTTTATTTGTGTGCCAAATTCACATTTACACAACTACTACTTTCCAGAATGTTTATTTATAATTTGTAGAGTATGGTGGCTAAGTGGTAAGGTGTCGGTCTCATAAACCGAGGATCATGGGTTCAAGTCCCGTCCGTGCCTTTATGAAAGACATCTGATATCATGGAACTGTGCTTTTATTGGAGGACTTTGCAGAAAAAGCAAGTTGTATCAATATTGCAACACAGCTATTATAGTAAGGGGATGTATCTCTATGGTAGAGCCAGTACTTTAAATGTATGCGGTCCAACGTTAATCCCAACTTCTCTGTTGAGTGTATTTAGTTGTTAAATTAGCTTTTCCACAACTCCCACTTTCCAGAATGTTGACATTCTAAGAAGGAAATAGATATGCTAAATCATCTGTTTCTGTAAACTGAAGCACATGGGTTCAATCCTTGTTCCACGTTTATGGAAGATAGCTGATATTATGGAAATGTACATTCATTAGAACAGTGTAAAGAAAAGGTAAATTGTATTGATATGACCACTGCGACCTGTATGCTCTAGTCGGCTGGCCCTCGCTACCTATTCGTCACCAGACTCACTGGCTCCAGGTCATCTATAAGTCTATGCTAGGTAAAGCTCCGCCTTATCTCAGCTCACTGGTCACGATAACAACACCCACCCGTAGCACACGCTCCAGCAGGTATTTCTCACTAGTCATCCCCAAAGCCAACACCTCCTTTGGCCGCCTTTCCTTCCAGTTCTCTGCTGCCAATGACTGGAACGAATTGCAAAAATCGCTGAAGCTGGAGACTTATATTTCCCTCACTAACTTTAAACATCAGCTATCTGAGCAGCTAACCGATCGCTGCAGCTGTACATAGCCCATCTGTAAATAGCCCACTCAATCTACCTACCTCATCCCCATGTTGTTTTTATTTACTTTCTGCTCTTTTGCACACCAGTATTTCTACTTGCACATCATCATCTGCTCATCTATTACACCAGTGTTAATTTGCTAAATTGTAATTACTTTGCTACTATGGCCTATTTATTGCCTTACCTCCTCATGCCATTTGCACACACTGTATATAGACTTTCTTTTTTTCTATTGTGTTATTGACTGTAGGCTTGTTTATTCCATTTGTAATACTGTGTTGTTTGTGTCGCACTGCTTTGCTTTATCTTGGCCAGGTCGCAGTTCTAAATGAGAACTTGTTCTCCACTAGCTTACCTGGTTAAATAAAGATGAAATAAAATTAAAAAAAGGAACATTTTTTTCTTTGCCAGAAAGGGGATGTAGCTCAGTGGTAGAGCGCATGCTTTGCATGTATGAGGTCCTGGGTTCAATCCCCAGCTTCTCCAGTTAAAATTATTGCATTGACCCAACTCCTACTTTACAGAATGTTGAAATTTTAAGCAGGAAACAGAGATGTGCTAAATAATTTGGTCTTGTAATCTGAAGAACATGCGTTCAATCCCTGTTTGTACATTTATAGAACAGAAGAGGCATTGTTGTCAACTTTTATGGCGTCATTTTCAAAAACTGAAGTTCATGGGTTCGATCCCAGTATATACCTGGTTTAAGAATTGCTGCTATCATTTCATTGTAGTTTCAATGGAGGGGTGTATATAAAAAGTACATTGTATTGATATTGCATTTTATCTGCAAATGAAATGGGATGGAAGCTCAGAGGGGGAGTGCATGCAAAATATGTATGAGGTCCTCGGTTCAATCCCTAGATTCTCCACTGAGTTTATTTGTGTGCCAAATTCACATTTACACAACTACTACTTTCCAGAATGTTGATGTATAATTTGTAGAGTAGAGTGGCATGGTGGCCAAGTGGTAAGGCGTCGGTCTCGTAAACCAAAGACAATGGGTTCAAGTCCTGTCCGTGCCTGTATTTAGGACATCTGATATCATGGACCTGTGCTTTTATTTGAGGACTTTCCAGAAAAAGCAAGTTGTATCAATATTGCAACACAGCTATTATAGTAAGGGGATGTATCTCTATGGTAGAGCCAGTACTTTACATGTATGCGGTCCAACGTTAATCCCCAACTTCTCTGTTGAGTGTATTTAGTTGTTAAATTATCTTTTGCACAACTCCCACTTTCCAGAATGTTGACATTCTAAGAAGGAAATAGATATGCTAAATCATCTGTTTCTGTAAACTGAAGCACATGGGTTCAATCCTTGTTCCACGTTTATGTAAGATAGCTGATATTATGGAAATGTACATTCATTAGAACAGAGTAAAGAAAAGGTAAATTGTATTGATATGACCACTGCGACCTGTATGCTCTAGTCGGCTGGCCCTCGCTACCTATTCGTCACCAGACCCACTGGCTCCAGGTCATCTATAAGTCTATGCTAGGTAAAGCTCCGCCTTATCTCAGCTCACTGGTCACGATAACAACACCCACCCGTAGCACACGCTCCAGCAGGTATTTCTCACTGGTCATCCCCAAAGCCAACACCTCCTTTGGCCGCCTTTCCTTCCAGTTCTCTGCTGCCAATGACTGGAACGAATTGCAAAAATCGCTGAAGCTGGAGACTTATATTTTCCTCACTAACTTTAAACATCAGCTATCTGAGCAGCTAACCGATCGCTGCAGCTGTACATAGCCCATCTGTAAATAGCCCACCCAATCTGCCTACCTCATTCACATATTGTTTTTATTTACTTTCTGCTCTTTTGCACACCAGAATTTCTACTTGCACATCATCATCTGCTCATCTATCACTCCAGTGTTAATTTGCTAAAATGTAATTACTTCGCTACTTTGGCCTATTTATTGCCGTACCTCCTCATGCCATTTGCACACACTGTATATAGACTTTTTTTTCTATTGCGTTATTGACTGTACGCTTGTTTATTCCATTTGTAACACTGTGTTGTTGTTTGTGTCGCACTGCTTTGCTTTATCTTGGCCAGGTCGCAGTTCTAAATGAGAACTTGTTCTCCACTAGCTTACCTGGTTAAATAAAGATGAAAGAAAATTTAAAAAAAGAAAACAAAACTCTTTTCCAGGAAGGGGATGTAGCTCAGTGGTAGAGCGCATGCTTTGCATGTATGAGGTCCTGGGTTCAATCCCCAGCTTCTCCATTTAAAATTATTACATTGACCCAACTCCTACTTAACAGAATGTTGAAATTTTAAGCAGGAAACAGAGATGTGCTAAATAATTTGGTCTTGTAATCTGAAGAACATGCGTTCAATCCCTGTTTGTACATTTATAGAACAGAAGTGGCATTGTTGCCAACTTTTATGGCGTCATTTTCAAAAACTGAAGTTCATGGGTTCGATCCCAGTCTGTACCTGGTTTAAGAATTGCTGCTATCATTTCATTGTAGTTTCAATGGAGTGGTGTATATAAAAAGTACATTGTATTGATATTGCATTTTATCTGCAAATGAAATGGGATGGAAGCTCAGAGGGGGAGTGCATGCAAGATATGTATGAGGTCCTCGGTTCAATCCCAAGATTCTACACTGAGTTTATTTGTGTGCCAAATTCACATTTGCAAAACTACTACTTTCCAGAATGTTGATGTATAATTTCTAGAGTAGAGTGGCATGGTGGCCAAGTGGTAAGGCGTCGGTCTCGTAAACCGAAGATCATGGGTTCAAGTCCCGTCCGTGCCTGTATGAAAGACATCTGATATCATGGACTTGTGCTCTTATTGGAGGACTTTCCAGAAAAAGCAATGTGTATCAATATTGCAAGACAGCTATTATAGTAAGGGGATGTATCTCTATGGTAGATCCAGTACTTAACATGTATGCGGTCCAACGTTAATCCCCAACTTCTCTGTTGATTTTATTTAGTTGTTAAATTATCTTTTCCACAACTCCCACTTTCCATAATGTTGACATTCTAAGAAGGAAATAGATATGCTAAATCATCTGTTTCAGTAAACTGAAGCACATGGGTTCAATCCTTGTTCCACGTTTATGGAAGATAGCTGATATTATGGAAATGTACTTTCATTAGAACAGTGTAAAGAAAAGGTAAATTGTATTGATATGACCACTGCAACCTGAATGCTCTAGTCGGCTGGCCCTCGCTACCTATTCGTCACCAGACCCACTGGCTCCAGGTCATCTATAAGTCTATGCTAGGTAAAGCTCCGCCTTATCTCAGCTCACTGGTCACGATAACAACACCCACCCGTAGCACACGCTCCAGCAGGTATATCTCACTGGTCATCCCCAAAGCCAACACCTCCTTTGGACGCCTTTCCTTCCAGTTCTCTGCTGCCAATGACTGGAACGAATTGCAAAAATCGCTGAAGCTGGAGACTTATATTTCCCTCACTAACTTTTAACATCAGCTATCTGAGCAGCTAACCGATCGCTGCAGCTGTACATAGCCCATCTGTAAATAGCCCACCCAATCTACCTACCTCATCCACATATTGTTTTTATTTACTTTCTGCTCTTTTGCACACCAGTATTTCTACTTGCACATCATCATCAGCTCAACTATCACTCCAGTGTTAATTTGCTAAATTGTAATTACTTCGCTACTATGGCCCATTTATTGTCGTACCTCCTCATGCCATTTGCACACACTGTATATAGACTTTCTTTTTCTCTATTGTGTTATTGACTGTACGCTTGTTTATTCCATTTGTAACACTGTGTTGTTGTTTGTGTCGCACTGCTTTGCTTTATCTTGGCCAGGTCGCAGTTCTAAATGAGAACTTGTTCTCCACTGGCTTACCTGGTTAAATAAAGATTAAATAAAATAAAATAAAAAAATAAAAAATCCTTTACCAGAAAGGTGATGTAGCTAAGTGGTAGAGAGCATGCTTCGCATGTATGAGGTCCTGGGTTCAATCCACAGCTTCTCCATTTAAAATTATTGCATTGACCCAACTCCTACTTTACAAAATGTTGAAATTTTAAGCAGGAAACAGAGATGTGCTGAATAAAATATATACAGTGAATAACACACTGTATATAGACTTTCTTCTTTTCTATTGTGTTATTGACTGTACGCTTGTTTATTCCATTTGTAACACTGTGTTGTTGTTTGTGTCGCACTGCTTTGCTTTATCTTGGCCAGGTTGCAGTTCTCAATGAGAACTTGTTCTCCACTGGCTTACCTGGTTAAATGATGGTGAAATAAAATAAAATAAGATTTTTTTTTAATCTTTCACAGAAAGGGGATGTAGCTCAGTGGTAGAGCGCATGCTTCGCATGTATGAGGTCCTGGGTTCAATCCCCAGCTTCTCCATTTAAAATTATTGCATTGACCCAACTCCTACTTTACAGAATGTTGAAATTTTAAGCAGGAAACAGAGATGTGCTAAATAATTTGGTCTTGTAATCTGAAGAACATGCGTTCAATCCCTGTTTGTACATTTATAGAACAGAAGTGGCATTGTTGCCAACTTTTATGGCGTCATTTTCAAAAACTGAAGTTCATGGGTTCGATCCCAGTCTGTACCTGGTTTAAGAATTGCTGCTATCATTTCATTGTAGTTTCAATGGAGTGGTGTATATAAAAAGTACATTGTATTGATATTGCATTTTATCTGCAAATGAAATGGGATGGAAGCTCAGAGGGGGAGTGCATGCAAAATATGTATGAGGTCCTCGGTTCAATCCCAAGATTCTCCACTGAGTTTATTTGTGTGCCAAATTCACATTTACACAACTACTACTTTCCAGAATGTTGATGTATAATTTGTAGAGTAGATTGGCATGGTGGCCAAGTGGTAAGGCGTCGATCTCGTAAACCGAAGATCATGGGTTCAAGTCCCATCCGTGCCTGTATGAAAGACATCTGATATCATGGACCTGTGCTTTTATTGGAGGACTTTGCAGAAAAAGCAAGTTGTATCAATATTGCAACACAGCTATTATAGTAAGGGGATGTATCTCTATGGTAGAGCCAGTACTTTACATGTATGCGATCCAATGTTAATCCCCAACTTCTCTGTTGAGTGTATTTAGTTGTTAAATTATCTTTTGCACAACTCCCACATTCCAGAATGTTGACATTCTAAGAAGGAAATAGATATGCTAAATCATCTCTTTCTGTAAACTGAAGCACATGGGTTCAATCCTTGTTCCACGTTTATGGAAGATAGCTGATATTATGGAAATGTACATTCATTAGAACAGTGTAAAGAAAAGGTAAATTGTATTGATATGACCACTGCGACCTGTATTCTCTAGTCGGCTGGCCCTCGCTACCTATTCGTCATCAGACCCACTGGCTCCAGGTCATCTATAAGTCTATGCTAGGTAAAGCTCCGCCTTATCTCAGCTCACTGGTCACGATAACAACACCCACCCGTAGCACACGCTCCAGCAGGTATATCTCACTGGTCATCCCCAAAGCCAACACCTCCTTTGGCCGCCTTTCCTTCCAGTTCTCTGCTGCCAATGACTGGAACGAATTGCAAAAATCGCTGAAGCTGGAGACTTATATTTCCCTCAATAACTTTAAACATCAGCTATCTGAGCAGCTAACCGATCGCTGCAGCTGTACATAGCCCATCTGTAAATATCCCACCCAATCGACCTACCTCATCCACATATTGTTTTTATTTACTTTCTGCTCTTTTGCACACCAGTATTTCTACTTGCACATCATCATCAGCTCAACTATCACTCCAGTGTTAATTTGCTAAATTGTAATTACTTCGCTACTATGGCCTATTTATTGCCTTACCTCCTCATGCCATTTGCACACACTGTATATAGACTTTCTTTTTTTCTATTGTGTTATTGACTGTACGCTTGTTTATTCCATTTGTAACACTGTGTTGTTGTTTGTGTAGCACTGCTTTGCTTTATCTTGGCCAGGTCGCAGTTCTAAATGTGAACTTGTTCTCCACTAGCTTACCTGGTTAAATAAAGGTGAAATAAAGTAAAAAAAGAAAAAAAAAGGTGTATCCCATTAAGGGGATGTAGCTCAGTGGTAGAGCGCATGCTTTGCATGTATGAGGACCTGGGTTCAATCCCCAGCTTCTCCATTTAAAATTATTGCATTGACCCAACTCCTACTTTACAGAATGTTGAAATTCAAAGCAGGAAACAGAGATGTGCTAAGTAATTTGGTCTTGTAATCTGAAGAACATGCGTTCAATCCCTGTTTGTACATTTATAGAACAGAAGTGGCATTTTTGCCAACTTTTATGGCGTCATTTTCAAAAACTGAAGTTCATGGGTTCGATCCCAGTCTGTACCTGGTTTAAGAATTGCTGCTATCATTTCATTGTAGTTTCAATGGAGTGGTGTATATAAAAAGTACATTGTATTGATATTGCATTTTATCTGCAAATGAAATGGGATGGAAGCTCAGAGGGGGAGTGCATGCAAAATATGTATGAGGTACTCGGTTCAATCCCAAGATTCTCCACTGAGTTTATTTGTGTGCCAAATTCACATTTACACAACTACTACTTTCCAGAATGTTGATGTATAATTTGTAGAGTAGAGTGGCATGGTGGCCAAGTGGTAAGGCGTCGGTCTCGTAAACCAAAGACAATGGGTTCAAGTCCTGTCCGTGCCTGTATTTAGGACATCTGATATCATGGACCTGTGCTTTTATTTGAGGACTTTCCAGAAAAAGCAAGTTGTATCAATATTGCAACACAGCTATTATAGTAAGGGGATGTATCTCTATGGTAGAGCCAGTACTTTACATGTATGCGGTCCAACGTTAATCCCCAACTTCTCTGTTGAGTGTATTTAGTTGTTAAATTATCTTTTGCACAACTCCCACTTTCCAGAATGTTGACATTCTAAGAAGGAAATAGATATGCTAAATCATCTGTTTCTGTAAACTGAAGCACATGGGTTCAATCCTTGTTCCACGTTTATGGAAGATAGCTGATATTATGGAAATGTACATTCATTAGAACAGAGTAAAGAAAAGGTAAATTGTATTGATATGACCACTGCGACCTGTATGCTCTAGTCGGCTGGCCCTCGCTACCTATTCGTCACCAGACCCACTGGCTCCAGGTCATCTATAAGTCTATGCTAGGTAAAGCTCCGCCTTATCTCAGCTCACTGGTCACGATAACAACACCCACCCGTAGCACACGCTCCAGCAGGTATTTCTCACTGGTCATCCCCAAAGCCAACACCTCCTTTGGCCGCCTTTCCTTCCAGTTCTCTGCTGCCAATGACTGGAACGAATTGCAAAAATCGCTGAAGCTGGAGACTTATATTTTCCTCACTAACTTTAAACATCAGCTATCTGAGCAGCTAACCGATCGCTGCAGCTGTACATAGCCCATCTGTAAATAGCCCACCCAATCTGCCTACCTCATTCACATATTGTTTTTATTTACTTTCTGCTCTTTTGCACACCAGAATTTCTACTTGCACATCATCATCTGCTCATCTATCACTCCAGTGTTAATTTGCTAAATTGTAATTACTTCGCTACTATGGCCTATTTATTGCCTTACCTCCTCATGCCATTTGCACACACTGTATATAGACTTTTTTTTCTATTGCGTTATTGACTGTACGCTTGTTTATTCCATTTGTAACACTGTGTTGTTGTTTGTGTCGCACTGCTTTGCTTTATCTTGGCCAGGTCGCAGTTCTAAATGAGAACTTGTTCTCCACTAGCTTACCTGGTTAAATAAAGATGAAAGAAAATTTAAAAAAAGAAAACAAAACTCTTTTCCAGGAAGGGGATGTAGCTCAGTGGTAGAGCGCATGCTTTGCATGTATGAGGTCCTGGGTTCAATCCCCAGCTTCTCCATTTAAATTATTACATTGACCCAACTCCTACTTAACAGAATGTTGAAATTTTAAGCAGGAAACAGAGATGTGCTAAATAATTGGTCTTGTAATCTGAAGAACATGCGTTCAATCCCTGTTTGTACATTTATAGAACAGAAGTGGCATTGTTGCCAACTTTTATGGCGTCATTTTCAAAAACTGAAGTTCATGGGTTCGATCCCAGTCTGTACCTGGTTTAAGAATTGCTGCTATCATTTCATTGTAGTTTCAATGGAGTGGTGTATATAAAAAGTACATTGTATTGATATTGCATTTTATCTGCAAATGAAATGGGATGGAAGCTCAGAGGGGGAGTGCATGCAAAATATGTATGAGGTCCTCGGTTCAATCCCAAGATTCTCCACTGAGTTTATTTGTGTGCCAAATTCACATTTGCACAACTACTACTTTCCAGAATGTTGATGTATAATTTCTAGAGTAGAGTGGCATGGTGGCCAAGTGGTAAGGCGTCGGTCTCGTAAACCGAAGATCATGGGTTCAAGTCCCGTCTGTGCCTGTATGAAAGACATCTGATATCATGGACTTGTGCTCTTATTGGAGGACTTTCCAGAAAAAGCAATGTGTATCAATATTGCAAGACAGCTATTATAGTAAGGGGATGTATCTCTATGGTAGATCCAGTACTTAACATGTATGCGGTCCAACGTTAATCCCCAACTTCTCTGTTGATTTTATTTAGTTGTTAAATTATCTTTTCCACAACTCCCACTTTCCATAATGTTGACATTCTAAGAAGGAAATAGATATGCTAAATCATCTGTTTCAGTAAACTGAAGCACATGGGTTCAATCCTTGTTCCACGTTTATGGAAGATAGCTGATATTATGGAAATGTACTTCATTAG